>NC_092159.1:11938278-11950778 GCF_045791955.1 Oncorhynchus clarkii lewisi
GGGGTGGTAGTGTGTGTGTGCATTGTGCATGACCTCCACCTCTCCTCAGCTGCTCTCTCCTTCTCTCATCCCTCTCTCCTCCTCTCATCCCTATCTCCTCTCTCCTTTTCTCACCTCTCTCTCTCCTTCTCTCATCCCTCTCTCCTTCTCTCCTCCATCTCTCATCCCTCTCTCCTTCTCTCCTCCATCTCTCATCCCTATCTCCTCTCATCCATCTCTCATCCCTATCTCCTCTATCCTCTCATCCCTCTCTCCTTCTATCATCCCTCTCTCCTTCTCTCATCCCTCTCTCCTTCTCTCCTCCATCCATCATCCCTCTCTCCTTCTATCTTCCCTCTCGCCTTCTCTCATCCCTCTCTCCTTCTCTCCTCCATCTATCATCCCTCTCTCCTTCTATCATCCCTCTCTCATTCTCTCATCCCTCTCTCCTTCTCTCCTCCATCTCTCATCCCTCTCTCCTTCTCTCATCCATCGCTCATCCCTCGCTCCTACTCTTATCCCTCTCTCTTTCTCTCATCCCTCACTCCTTCTCTCATCCATCCTTCTCTCATCCCTCGCTCCTTCTCTCATCCCCCTCTACTTCTCTCATCCCTCGCTCCTACTCTCATCCATTTCTCCTCCTCTCATCCCTTGCTCCTTCTATCATCCCTCTCTCTTTCTCTCATCCCTCTCTCCTTCTCTCCTCCATCTCTCATCCCTCTCTCCTTCTCTCATCCATCGCTCATCCCTCGCTCCTACTCTTATCCCTCTCTCTTTCTCTCATCCCTCACTCCTTCTCTCATCCATCCTTCTCTCATCCCTCGCTCCTTCTCTCATCCCCCTCTACTTCTCTCATCCCTCGCTCCTACTCTCATCCATTTCTCCTCCTCTCATCCCTTGCTCCTTCTATCATCCCTCTCTCTTTCTCTCATCCCTCTCTCCTTCTCTCCTCCATCTCTCATCCCTCTCTCCTTCTCTCATCCATCGCTCATCCCTCGCTCCTACTCTTATCCCTCTCTCTTTCTCTCATCCCTCACTCCTTCTTTCATCCATCCTTCTCTCATCCCTCGCTCCTTCTCTCATCCCCCTCTACTTCTCTCATCCCTCACTCCTACTCTCATCCATTTCTCCTCCTCTCAACCCTTGCTCCTTCTCTCATCCCTCTCTCCTTTTCTCATCCCTCCCTCCTTTTCTCATCCCTCCATCCTCTTTTTCCTCTCTCCTTCTCTCATCCCTCTCTCCTTCTCTCACCCCCATCTCTTTCTCTCCTTCTTTCTCTGTGTAGATCCTAACCCAGGAAGACTGGAACACGGTGCTGTATAATGGAATGGCTGCCACCTCTCCTCTAGCTGCTCTGTACTTCGTAGCTCTTATGACGTTTGGGAACTACGTCCTCTTCAACCTGCTGGTGGCCATCTTGGTAGAGGGATTTCAGGCTGAGGTAAGAGTTTGAGCTTTTGGGGGGGGGGGGGGGGGGGGGGTTACCATACTTCAAACCAATGACATGGCATAGATCTTTTGATGTAGCATTCATGTTCTTCCTCCTCTCTCCCTCCCACTCTTCGTCCATTCCTCCCCCTTTCTCTCTTGCCCTGCCTCCCTCTCTTCTTCTTTCTTTCTCTCTCTTCCCCTCTCTCTCTTCCTGTCTTTCTCTCTCCTTCCCTCCCTCACTCTCTTCCCCTCTCTCTCTTCCCCTCTCTCTCTTCCTGTCTTTCTCTCTCCTTCCCTCCCTCACTCTCTTCCCCTCTCTCTCTTCCTGTCTTTCTCTCTGCTTCCCTCCCTCACTCTCTTCCCCTCTCTCTCTTCCTGTCTTTCTCTCTGCTTCCCTCCCTCACTCTCTTCCACTCTCTCTCTTCCTGTCTTTCTCTCTGCTTCCCTCCCTCACTCTCTTCCCCTCTCTCTCTTCCTTTGTCTTTCTCTCTCCTTCCCTCCCTCACTCTCTTCCCCTCTCTCTCTTCCTGTCTTTCTCTCTCCTTCACTCCCTCCCTCTTTTTCTATCTCTCTCTTCCTCTCTCTCTCTTCCTCTCTCTGTCTCTCCACCAGGGAGATGCTAATCGCTCCTATTCAGAGGATGACAGTTCCCCCTCTAACTTTGACGAGAGTGAGAAGCTTAATGATTCTCTCAAACTGTCTGGTGAGTCTTCATATACTGCATTCACAATGTAATGCTGTGGTTTGGATGGTAACATTCACAATATAATGCTGTGGTTTGGATGGTAACATTCACAATATAATGCTTTGGTTTGGATGGTAACATCCACAATGTAATGCTTTGGTTTGGATGGTAACATTCACAATATAATGCTGTGGTTTGGATGGTAGCATTCACAATGTAATGCTGTGGTTTGGATGGTAACATTCACAATATAATGCTGTGGTTTGGATGGTAACATTCACAATATAATGCTGTGGTTTGGATGGTAACATTCACAATATAATGCTGTGGTTTGGATGGTAACATTCACAATATAATGCTGTGGTTTGGATGGTAACATCCACAATATAATGCTGTGGTTTGGATGGTAACATTCACAATATAATGCTGTGGTTTGGATGGTAACATTCACAATATAATGCTGTGGTTTGGATGGTAACATTCACAATGTAATGCTGTGGTTTGGATGGTAACATTCACAATGTAATGCTGTGGTTTGGATGGTAACATTCACAATATAATGCTGTGGTTTGGATGGTAACATTCACAATGTAATGCTGTGGTTTGGATGGTAACATTCACAATATAATGCTGTGGTTTGGATGGTAACATTCACAATGTAATGCTTTGGTTTGGATGGTAACATTCACAATATAATGCTGTGGTTTGGATGGTAACATTCACAATATAATGCTGTGGTTTGGATGGTAACATTCACAATGTAATGCTGTGGTTTGGATGGTAACATTCACAATGTAATGCTGTGGTTTGGATGGTAACATTCACAATGTAATGCTGTGGTTTGGATGGTAACATCCAGAATACAACACCTGTACAGTGGTTTCTAGGACAAGCAGAGGACAAGCAGAGGACAAAGCAGAGCATTCTTCATGCTCATGTTTCAAGGATGTTGTACACAACACATTAAAGGGGTGGGGGGTAGAGCATCCTGGAAACCATTGTACACGGACTAGGTATTCAGTCACAGACAAAGGAAGGTGGTTCCCAAGACAACTGTAGAATTCTGGATGGGATTCATACCAAAGTATAGTCATGCATTGAGGAGTTATAGTGCACAGAGTGCTGAAGTAGACAGGGACACACATGGAGACAGGAAGGGCTGTTTTGGGGTTCATTCTGGGTAGCACTCAGTGTTCTCTACATCACACACACACACACACACACACACCCACATCAACTCTTCCTCACAGTCTCCCACTTCCATTACAGATGTCCTCACCTTATTTGAACCAAGGCAGCTTCAAGCTCTCCTCAGACTGAGTGAAAGAGAAAAGAGAGTAAGACTACGTGTTCTAACTGACAAAAAGAACCCCGTCTGTTATCTATAAATCATAACTCTGACCCCGGTTTAGCCAATCAGCTTACAGAGCCCCCTGAGCTCAGCCAGAAACACTATTAGATCATCTAAGACCCGGAGAACATGTTCTGTAAAGCCTGACCTCCATAGAGTACCACAGTATGAGTCATAATACCCAGAAAACCTAGCGGTCAAACAAGGAAATGGTTCCAATCGTTTTTCCACCATCCATATTTCCCACAGGGGATTTTAGAAACACTTAAAATAAGGGCTGTGTTTCCTGTAGTCTTACCCTGATTTAATGTTTTGATAACCGTGTAAATCTGTCTAGGACAAGGTGACTTTCATCAATGTATTCGTCTGTATTTACTCCCCAAAAATGAAATGCGAATTAGCTGCTAACGTGGCTATCATAAAGAAGTAGAAATGCAGTGATGATCTGGACGAGACTGCCGAATCGAGCCAAAGGTAAATTTAGTCATTAATAAATTGGCTAAAGTTTTTTAAAATGTACCCGTTAGCAAAGGTGCCAGCTATAGAGGAAGTGCAGGAGCTTGCAGGGATTTGTAGTCTTATCGTCTTACTTTGATGCTAATTAGCATTTTCAAATCTGAGAGTAAATAGAGACTAATATATTGACACAAGTCACCTTGTCCGAGAGAGATTTACATGATTTTCAAAACGTCAAGCCAGGGTAAGTCTACACGAAACACAGCCGAAACACAGCCCTTATTTTAAGTGTTTCTGAAATCCCCTGTGGGGAAAATGATTGGAACCATTTCCCTGTATGACTCCTAGTTTTTATAGGTACTGTGACACCTCCAATGTGGGGCTCTATGTGAGGTGTCAGACCTAGTATTCCTGTTGTGGATAACTCTGTTCTGTGTCTCCTTGGGGTGTTACGTTATGGATGAAGACTGGAGAGTAGGTATCATGTGTGTTAATATTTTAATACTTCAAACAAGTGGAGCTAGCTGGGGGTATATATGAGGATTTAGGAAAAACTACAAGGGCTGTTTTAGAGACCGAATGCAATTATTTATATAAAGCTCTGTCCTTCTTCTTCTTCATCTTTGCCCTTTTAGATCCTAAGATCTGCACTTTGACCCCTAACGGGCACCTGGAGTTGACCACGTTGACCCCGGTGATGACCCCCAGGGGGTCGTACCCCACTGACAGGCTGACCTATGCCCTGGGGTCACGGAAGAGCAGCGTTATGAGTCTGGGCAAGGCCAACCTGGAGCAGAGGAGATCATTCTCTCTGGTGAGATGTACACACACACACACACACACACACACACACACACACACACACACACACACACACACACTCAACCATTAACCCAGAATTTCTCAGTGTAAATACCCTTAAAAGAAGACTTTCCCTAATCGCAACACTTAGCATATCGTAAATATAACAGCTATTCTTTAAATGTCCGCAGTCTATGATTTCCTAGACCCCAGACTATGTACAAGTTGCATTACACAAATTACACACTACACGCCACATAATGGCAGTTATCAAGGGTCTGCTTAGCCACTAGTCAGCCGCAGACTATTCCGGATGGAGTCTTCAATTCGAGAAACATTCCCGACGACGGGGGAGATTCTGATCACAACGTTCCCAGTTCAGGAACTCCCTCGACTCCACGCATCTGTCTGTCGAGCCGAAGCCTGCCTTTGGTTGATTGAGCCTGGCTCAGTTCCCGGGATTCCAGTCGCCATGGCAACCACTGTTAATTAAACAAGAGAGAGAGAGAGGGAAGGAGAGAGACACGGAATGAGAGCGACAGAGAGCGAGAGAGAGAGAGAGAGAGAGAGAGAGAGAGAGAGAGGGAAGGAGAGTGAGAGAGAGAGAGAGAGAGATGGAAGGAGAGACACACGGAATGAGAGCGACAGAGAGCGAGAGATAGAGAGAGAGAGAGAGAATGAGAGTGAGAGAGAGAGAGAGAGAGAGAGAGAGAGGGAAGGAGAGACACACGGAATGAGAGCGACAGAGAGCGAGAGAGAGAGAGAGAGAGAGAGTGAGAGAGAGAGAGAGAGGGAAGGAGAGACACGGAATGAGAGCGACAGAGAGCGAGAGAGAGAGAGAGAGAGAGGGAAGGAGAGACACGGAATGAGAGCGACAGAGAGCGAGAGAGAGAGTGAGAGAGAGAGAGAATGAGAGTGAGAGAGAGAGCTATAGAGAGAGGAAGATATATATATATATAGAGAGAGAGAGAGGAAGAGAGGATTATGTATAGTTTAGTGACATACTTGTCTTCATTGTCACATGTTAATAACAATGTAAGACATCTTTGCTGAAGGCCTCCACAATCATGGTATACTCCACTGCCTGGGGGTAAAAGTTAACATGAATGTTTCTGTCCCCTACCAGTAGCCTGAGAGAGTTCCAAGTTAATTGTTTGATCAATGATGGCATTTTTTTTATTTACTCAATTTACCTGAATAATCTAAAAACACATTTTTGTCTTTCTTCCACTTTGGTTTTTCCTGTTGTGTTGATGTATATCTGTTTAATGAGGTGAGACACATCTCACACAAAAAAATGAAAGGGGGGTGGGACAAAATAAGCGTTGCTGTGGCAACGGTGGTATAAATTCCTCCGGTATATAGCTGTGAAAAAGACTGTGATTGTCGTCACAGGGACGATTCCAGAAGTAAACCATGTAATTATCCTGACAGAGGGGCTATCACCTCCCAGGGCACCACTCACACGGTTTAGAACGGTCAGTTAACTCACTTGGTAAAGTTTCACTGGTGAGGCTTCATTTGAACGTCGGCAGAAACACTGTCTAGAAAGTCTTTATATAAATAAATAAATAAATATATATATATATATATATATATATATATATATATACACAGTGGGGAGAACAAGTATTTGATACACTGCCAATTTTGCAGGTTTCCCTACTTACAAAGCATGTAGAGGTCTGTAATTTTTATCATAGGTACACTTCAACTGTGAGAGAAATCCAGAAAATCACATTGTATGATTTTTTAACTAATTAATTTGCATTTTATTGCATGACATAAGTATTTGATACATCAGAAAAGCATAACTTAATATTTGGTACAGAAACCTTTGTTTGCAATTACAGAGATCATACGTTTCCTCTTGACCAGGTTTTCACACACTGCAGCAGGGATTTTGGCCCACTCCTCCATACAGACCTTCTTCAGATCCTTCAGGTTTCGGGGCTGTCGCTGGGCAATACGGACTTTCAGCTCCCTCCAAAGATTTTCTCAAGTCTGGAGACTGGCTAGGCCACTCCAGGACCTTGAGATGCTTCTTACGGAGCCACTTCTTAGTTGCCCTGGCTGTGTGTTTCAGGTCGTTGTCATGCTGGAAGACCCAGCCACAACCCATCTTCAATGCTCTTACTGAGGGAAGGAAGTTGTTGGCCAAGATCTCGCGATACATGGCCCCATCCATCCTCCCCTCAATACGGTGCAGTCGTCCTGTCCCCTTTGCAGAAAACATCCTCAAAGAATGATGTTTCCACCTCCATGCTTCATGGTTGGGATGGTGTTCTTGGGGTTGTACTCATCCATCTTCTTCCTCCAAACACGGCGAGTGGAGTTTAGACCAAAAAGCTCTATTTTTGTCTCATCAGACCACATGACCTTCTCCAATTCCTCCTCTGGATCATCCAGACGGTCATTGGCAAACTTCAGACGATCCTGGACATGCGCTGGCTTGAGCAGGGGGACCTTGCGTGCGCAGCAGGATTTTAATCCATGACGGCGTAGTGTGTTACTAATGGTTTTCTTTGAGACTGTGGTCCCAGCTTTCTTCAGGTCATTGACCAGGTCCTGCCGTGTAGTTCTGGGCTGATCCCTCACCTTCCTCATGATCATTGATGTCCCACGAGGTGAGATCTTGCATGGAGCCCCTGACCGAGAGTGATTGACCGTCATCTTGAACTTCTTTCATTTTCTAATAATTGCGCTAACAGTTGCCTTCTCACCAAGCTGTTTGTCTATTGTCCTATAGCCTATCCCAGCCTTGTGCAGGTCTACAATTATATCCCTGTGGTCCTTACACAGCTCTCTGGTCTTGGCCATTGTGGAGAGGTTGGATTCTGTTTGATTGAGTGTGTGGACAAGTGTCTTTTATACATGTAACGAGTTCAAACAGGTGCAGTTAATACAGGTAATGAGTGGAGAACAGGAGGGCTTCTTAAAGAAAAACTAACAGGTGTGTGAGAGCCGGAATTCTTACTGGTTGGTAGGTGATCAAATACTTATGTCATGCAATAAAATGCAAATTAATTACTTAAAAACAATACAATGTGATTTTCTGGATTTTTGTTTTAGATTCCGTCTCTCACAGTTGAAGTGTACCTATGATAAAAATGACAGACCTCTACATGCTTTGTAAGTAGGAAAACCTGCAAAATCGGCAGTGTATCAAATACTTGTTCTCCCAGGTGTATACACTGAATGTACAAAACATTATGAACACCTGCTCTTTCCATGACAGACTGACCAGGTGGATCCAGTTCCACTTCTTTCAGCAGAAAAAGCCCAGAAACTGCGGTTGCAGTGGGCTAAGGAACGAAAACACTGGACCCAGAAACTGTGGTTGCAGTGGGCTAAGGAACGAAAACACTGGACCCAGAAACTGCGGTTGCAGTGGGCTAAGGAACAAAAACACTGGACCCAGAAACTGGGGTTGCAGTGGGCTAAGGAACGAAAACACTGGACCCAGAATCTGCGGTTGCAGTGGGCTAAGGAACGAAAACACTGGACACTGGAGAATTGGAAAAACATTGCCTGTTCTGAAGAATCCTGCTTCTTGCTGTTTCACGCTGATGGGAGGACTAGGGTTTGGAGAGAACCACATGCATCCATCATGCCGCATGTCAACATTATAGGCTGGTGGTGATGTGATGGTGTGTTTTCATGGCACACATTGGGCCCCTTGATAAAAGTGGAGCAATGTTTGAATGCCACAGGATATCTGAACATCTTTTCCAATCAGGCGCATCCCTTAATGGCAGCAGTGTATCCATCTGTGAAAGGATTGTTTTCAGCCGGGTAATGCCCCATGCCACAAGGCTAGGATTGGCCAGGAATGGTTCCACGACAGTGAATTCAGCTTAGTGCAGTGGCCTGCCCAGTCACCAGATCTCAATCCAATTGAGCATCTGTGGGATGAGATGGAGCCAGCTATTCAGGGTAGAGATCCACTACCAGCCAACTTGACACAACTGTGGGAAGCATTCGAGTCATCATGGCAGCTTGTAGAGTCCACGCCCCGACGTATTGAGACTGAGGCCAAACGGGGTCCTTAATGTTGTCTTTATGGTGTATATATGGTATATACATCATGTATTTACCAACGTAGACATTTCAAATACCAGTTCATTTTCTCATGTTGTCTTTTGTTGTCTTGGTTACAGCACCACGGCCGCAGTTCCCTGCACCACCATTGGGGTCGCCCTCCCCCTCCTCAGAGTGCATGGAACCGCAGGTAGATAGTTAGAGCAATGGAATACTTGATTACTTCATTAATCATGAATCGATCATTAATTAATCAGTCATATCCTATTAGTCCTGTTGAATGATTAAAGTAATCTTATTGATCCATAATTAATTGTGTAATACACTATTTATCTCAGGAACGTACCAATCCTTTATGAATCCGTTATAACTACTTTATGAACTCTTCACGTACCCACCACATTCTGCCTGCCCTCAGGTCCAGCTGGAACAGCCTGGGTTGTCCCTCCCGGGGGCTAGGGGGGATGGGAGCAGGTGTGGTGGGAGGAAGCCTCCGTGTCCGAAGCCCCCACTCCCACATCCACTCCCTTTACCACTCAGCCGAACACGAGTTCCTCCTCTCCCCCGCTCTCCGCCTCCCCCCTCACCACGCTCCCCCTCTCCCCCTCCTCTCCCGACGCAATGCCATCCGGCACCGGGACCGCCGCGCTCTCTCCCTGGAGCTGCCAAACATGCTCCAGGTCCCCGGGGGACCTCCGTCTCACCCCAACCCCAGGATGAGGAGTGTTTCTGGGGGAGGGAGCAGCGGCAGTGGGGGTATGGTGGTGGAGCACCATGATTGTAATGGAAAGGCTCCTAGTCCTATTGGTGTTATGGGTCCCCAGACTGCCCAACTCCTAACGGAGGTCTTCCCTCAGCTGAACCTCGCCAAGGACAGATCGGACCTGGATGAGGAGACAGACTATGTGAGTTTTACTGCAAGACTGGCTACAACTGAGTAGTCTATGTTTACCCAGAGGGTTTTTAATCGATGGAAAATGTCCTTGACCGAAATGACTGCCAAGTCATTGTATCAAACATTACCACCAGAGGTGACATGAATGTCCTCCCATTTTGCTCTATTGATAATACATTTCCTCTCTCCCTCTTTCTCTCTCTCTTTCTCACACTCTCTCTCTCCTCCCCCCTCCTCTCTTCCTCCTCCAGAGTCTGTGTTTCCGTATCCAGAAGATGATGGAGGTGTACAGGCCTGACTGGTGTGAGAAAAGAGAGGACTGGTCTGTCTACCTCTTCTCACCACAGAACAAGTATGTTACTCAGACACACACACATAAAGACCTGTCTGTCTCTTGTTACTCAGACACACACACATAAAGACCTGTCTGTCTCTTGTTACCCAGACAACACACACATAAAGACCTGTCTGTCTCTTGTTACTCAGACAACACACATAAAGACCTGTCTGTCTCTTGTTACCCAGACACACAGACATAAAGACCTGTCTGTCTCTTGTTACCCAGACAACACACATAAAGACCTGTCTGTCTCTTGTTACTCAGACACACACACATAAAGACCTGTCTGTCTCTTGTTACCCAGACTCACACACATAAAGACCTGTCTGTCTCTTGTTACCCAGAAAACACACACATAAAGACCTGTCTGTCTCTTGTTACCCAGACACACACACATAAAGACCTGTCTGTCTCTTGTTACCCAGACACACACACATAAATACCTGTCTGTCTCTTGTTACCCAGACTCACACACATAAAGACCTGTCTGTCTCTTGTTACCCAGAAAACACACACATAAAGACCTGTCTGTCTCTTGTTACCCAGACACACACACATAAAGACCTGTCTGTCTCTTGTTACCCAGACACACACACATAAAGACCTGTCTGTCTCTTGTTACTCAGACACACACACATAAAGACCTGTCTGTCTCTTGTTACCCAGACACACACACATAAATACCTGTCTGTCTCTTGTTACCCAGACTCACACACATAAAGACCTGTCTGTCTCTTGTTACCCAGAAAACACACACATAAAGACCTGTCTGTCTCTTGTTACCCAGACACACACAGATAAAGACCTGTCTGTCTCTTGTTACCCAGACACACACACATAAAGACCTGTCTGTCTCTTGTTACTCAGACACACACACATAAAGACCTGTCTGTCTCTTGTTACCCAGACACACACACATAAAGACCTGTCTGTCTCTTGTTACTCAGACACACACACATAAAGACCTGTCTGTCTCTTGTTACCCAGACACACACACATAAAGACCTGTCTGTCTCTTGTTACCCAGACACACACACATAAAGACCTGTCTGTCTCTTGTTACCCAGACACACACACATAAAGACCTGTCTGTCTCTTGTTACCCAGACAACACACACATAAAGACCTGTCTGTCTCTTGTTACTCAGACAACACACATAAAGACCTGTCTGTCTCTTGTTACTCAGACAACACACATAAAGACCTGTCTGTCTCTTGTTACCCAGACACACACACATAAAGACCTGTCTGTCTCATGTTACCCAGACACACACACATAAAGACCTGTCTGTCTCTTGTTACCCAGACAACACACACATAAAGACCTGTCTGTCTCTTGTTACCCAGACAACACACATAAATACCTGTCTGTCTCTTGTTACTCAGACAACACACATAAAGACCTGTCTGTCTCTTGTTACCCAGACAACACACATAAATACCTGTCTGTCTCTTGTGTAAGAGTATTGATAGCTAGCATAGCATTAAGCCTAGCATTCAGCAGGCAACATTTTCACAAAAACAAGAAAAGCATTAAAATAAAATAATTTACCTTTGAAGAACTTCGGATGTTTTCAATGAGGTGTCTCTCAGTTAGATAGCAAATGTTCAGTTTTTCCAAAAATATTATTTGTGTAGGAGAAATCGCTCCGTTTTGTTCATCACGTTTGGCTGAGAAAAAACCCCGAAAATTCAGTCATTAAAACGCAAACTTTTTTCCAAATTAACTCCATAATATCGACAGAAACATGGCAAACGTTGTTTAGAATCAATCCTTAAGGTGTTTTTCACATATCTATTCGATGATAAGTCACTCGTGGCAGTTTAGTTTCTCCTCTCTTCAAAATGGAAACATGCACGCACCTGGAGATTACGCAATAGTTTCGACGGAGGACACCAGGCGGACGGACACCTGGTAAATGTAGTCTCTTATGGTCAATTTTCCAATGATATGCCTACAAATATGTCACAATGCTGCAAACACCTTGGGGAAACGACAGAAAGTGTAGGCTCATTCCTTGCGCATTCACAGCCATATAAGGAGACATTGGAACACAGCGCCTCCAAAATCTGGGGTACTTCCTGTTTGAAATGTCATATTGGTTTCGCCTGTAGCACCAGTTCTGTGGCACTCACAGATAATATCTTTGCAGATTTGGAAACGTCAGAGTGTTTTCTTTCCAAAGCTGTCGATTATATTCATAGTCGAGCATCTTTTCGTGACAAAATATCTTGTTTAAAACGGGAACGTTTTTCATCCAAAAATGAAATACTGCCCCTAGAGTTTCAAGAGGTTAAAGCTCTTATTTTGGTACAATCCCCACCACTATAGCGCTGCTACCTGACCCGAGCCCGACGGACCCTGACATTATTCACAAGCCATTTGCTCGTGCTCTGCTGCGCAGCACAGTCATATCTGACTAAGATCATAACATGGTGACAGAAGTGCTTCAACGTCATCAAATATAAGACAGGAGAGATTATTTCACAGAAAATAATAATTTTCCTTGAGTTTTGTCGG
>NC_092159.1:11953278-11980778 GCF_045791955.1 Oncorhynchus clarkii lewisi
CCAGACAGTAGGCCTACAGCTTCCATGTTAAATTCATAAGGATGGATTTGGGAGCTATTTTAGCCTTGAGAAATTAGAGGTTGGAGACTTTTTCTAAAGTGTCTCGAAGTTTTTTGATAGAAGATAAATTTGTGCTGGTGTGCTCCTGCTCTAATTCCCTCCCTCCCTCTCTCTCTCTCTCTCTCTCTCTCTCTCTCTCTCTCTCTCTCTCTCTCTCTCTCTCTCTCTCTCTCTCTCTCCTAATTTATCTCTGTCTTTCCATTTTTGTCATTCTTCTCCTCCCTCTACTTTTCTTGGCATTATCTGTCTTTCTCAATTTTTCGCTCCCTTCCCCCTCCCTCCCTACATCTCTCTCTCTCTCCCCCTTCCCCTTCCCTCCCTACATCTCCCTCTCCTTCCCCCTCCCTCCCTACATCTCTCTCTCTCTCCCCCTTCCCTCCCTACATCTCCCTCTCCTTCTCCCTCCCTCCCTACATCTCTCTCTCTCCCCCTTCCCCCTCCCTCCCTACATCTCTCTCTCTCTCCCCCTTCCCCTTCCCTCCCTACATCTCCCTCTCCTTCCCCCTCCCTCCCTACATCTCTCTCTCTCTCCCCCTTCCCTCCCTACATCTCCCTCTCCTCCCCCCCCCCTCCCTCCCTACATCTCTCTCTCCCTCCCTCCCTTCCTCCCTCCAGGAAAGACTTTTCCTCACCGTCTCCAACTACGTCTTCACAGCCATATTTGTGGCTGAGATGACCGTCAAGGTAACGTACCAATTTCTCCTCTCTTCTCAACCTCTCTTCTCCTCTCCTTTCCTAGGACTGTAATGGAAAAAGATCTACCGACATGCTGTCGTCATGTTGTCTCTCCTCTCCTCCTCATCATCTTCTCTCCTTTCTCCCTCTTTCTATTCCTCAGTCCATTTCACTTAATCAGTTCCCCATCATTAACGATGGAGAGATAATTAGATAGAATTAAAAGATAATGTCTCTCTCTCCAGCTATAGCCTCTAGCCAGTCCTGGGGATGTCCCACTCTACCTCACTCCTCTCGTCCATGTCTTGTACAAACCCCTTCATATCCTCTCTCTCCGTATGGAGACTGTCATCTTGTCAACCTAACATCTGTCTCAGGAACACTAATTAAACAACGGTATTCATTAGACAAAGTTTCCCCTCGTAAATGCACTCCATCATTTGCCTTGCCTTGTATCTTGTCACACACCTTCACACACTCATACACACGCACAGACGTACATATACACACACATACACACGCGCACACACCCTAGCGTGAAGTCACTGTCACCATCTATACTAACATCCTTTTATCATGTCTAGACATAGTGCTGTATATCTCCAGGTCTGTTATCATGTCTAGACATAGTGCTGTATATCTCCAGGTCTGTTATCATGTCTAGACATAGTGCTGTATATCTCCAGGTCTGTTATCATGTCTAGACATAGTGCTGTATATCTCCAGGTCTGTTATCATGTCTAGACATAGTGCTGTATATCTCCAGGTCTGTTATCATGTCTAGACATAGTGCTGTATATCTCCAGGTCTGTTATCATGTCTAGACATAGTGCTGTATATCTCCAGGTCTGTTATCATGTCTAGACATAGTGCTGTATATCTCCAGGTCTGTTATCATGTCTAGACATAGTGCTGTATATCTCCAGGTCTGTTATCATGTCTAGACATAGTGCTGTATATCTCCAGGTCTGTTATCATGTCTAGACATAGTGCTGTACATCTCCAGGTCTGTTATCATGTCTAGACATAGTGCTGTATATCTCCAGGTCTGTTATCATGTCTAGACATAGTGCTGTATATCTCCAGGTCTGTTATCATGTCTAGACATAGTGCTGTATATCTCCAGGTCTGTTATCATGTCTAGACATAGTGCTGTATATCTCCAGGTCTGTTATCATGTCTAGACATAGTGCTGTATATCTCCAGGTCTGTTATCATGTCTAGACATAGTGCTGTATATCTCCAGGTCTGTTATCATGTCTAGACATAGTGCTGTACATCTCCAGGTCTGTTATCATGTCTAGACATAGTGCTGTATATCTCCAGGTCTGTTATCATGTCTAGACATAGTGCTGTATATCTCCAGGTCTGTTATCATGTCTAGACATAGTGCTGTATATCTCCAGGTCTGTTATCATGTCTAGACATAGTGCTGTATATCTCCAGGTCTGAATATTGCATTATTGATGTAAACACTGTCATATGAAATCAGCAGAATGCACAGATTCCATTATAGAACAAAACGATTGAGTAAAACATTCCAGCCGTCATCACACATATTGATTCCTATGGCTGACAGTGAGAATTTGTTAATAGCCCGACTGTCTTCTGTTCTGTAGAGTTGCTCTGTCACCAGTGTGAGAGTGTCTGCATGTGTTGTCTTGCTGTTTCTGTAGGCCTACAGATCAATCCTTCCATTAGTCATCATTGAGCTTCCAGTCCTCCCCGGCGTAGGAGTTGAACACTGTTTTCATTCCGTCTCCCTCAGGCTATAGAACTATACCCGCTCAGGTCACCGTGGTAACAGTTGGCATGACGCCTGGTGTTTGTTGCCATTTCTCCGCCCCCCAGGGCTGTCACTCAGAGGTTTAGTCGCGGTGCTGCCTGGCGTCTTGTTTGGTGTCAAAAGTGTCAGAGAAGTGTGTCTGTGTGTCTGTGTGTCTGTGTGTCTGTGTGTTTGTGTGTCTGTGTGTCTGTGTGTGCGCCACCCCACTGGACAAATGACCTTTTACCCTTCCACTCTCTCTCTCTTTCCATCACTCTCTCTCTCTCTCTCTCTCTCTCTCTCTCTCCCTCTCTCTCCCTCTCTCTCTTTCCATCACTCACTCTCTCTCTCCCTCTCTCTCTCTCTCTCTCTCCCTCTCTCTCTTTCCATCACTCTCTCCAGCTTTCTCAAAACTTCTGCCTCTCTTGTTGAACTTGTCAATACTCTCCCTCCCTATGCTCTCTCTTTCTCTCTCTCCCCCTCTCTCTCTCTCTCCCTCTCTCTTCCCTTCTCCCTCTCCCTCCACTCTCTACCTTTCTCACGCAACCTTGTTTGGTGTTTCCTCTCTCTCTCCCTCTCTTCCCTCTCTTTCTCTCTTTCCCTTCACTCTCCCTCTCTTCCCTCTCTCCCTTCCTCCCTCTCTTTTCTATGTCTCTAGTGGAAGCCATGGGAATCTGACATATATTTCCACTTTCAACCACACAACCACCCTCCCTTTATGGGAAGACAAAGAAAAAAAAAGTTGTTTCCGCGAAGGTAGTCAGCAAGTGCAAAATGATGGGGCATGTGAACATCTTCCCTAAAACGTCTTTAACAACATCATCCTCTCCTCCTCTCCCTCCACCTCTGCCCCCTTTTCCGCCTCCACTCTCTCTTTCGTGTATTTGTTCCTTCTCCTCCGTCTCTCTCCTCTTCCTTTCATCCTTCCTACTCCTCTTCCCCTCTCTCTCCTCCTCTCTCTCCCCCCTCCCATCTCTCCCTCCCCAGGTGGTGTCTAAGGGTGAGAAGGAGTACCTGATTCTACCACTGTCTCTTTATTGAGGGAAAATATACTTACTATGACTGTGAAATGTGGTTGTCTCACCTAGCTATCTTAAAATGAATTCACAGACTGTAAGTCTCTCTCGTTCGTCTCCTCCTTCCCTTCCTCCCTCTCCCCCTTCCTCCCTCTCCCAGGTGGTCTCTAAGGGTCTGTACCTGGGTGAGAAGGCCTATCTGAAAAGCAGCTGGAACGTTCTGGATGGTTTCCTGGTCTTCGTGTCGTTGATTGACATTGTTGTGTCCATGGCGGGCGGGGCTAAGATCCTGGGGGTGCTGAGAGTGCTCAGGCTGCTCAGGACACTACGCCCTCTCAGGTAGGGAGGACTACCTGGAAATAACTGTGGAAATTCTATTTGGATGCTGCCTGAGGAAACCCTGTTTGGT
Organism: Oncorhynchus clarkii lewisi; assembly: GCF_045791955.1. NCBI lineage: Eukaryota > Metazoa > Chordata > Actinopteri > Salmoniformes > Salmonidae > Oncorhynchus > Oncorhynchus clarkii. Next base: position 11,957,204 of record NC_092159.1, read on the forward strand.
AGAAATGCATTGACATAACAGGCTGATCTGTTCCAACCTGTATATATTATGGTATGTTGTTAATAGTTCACTAACATCTCACTCACTAAGGGACTGATGTTGGAAAACGGTGTGATGTAAAGCATTATGGTGCCATGCAACTGTCTGTCAATGATGTCAATGTATTTCAGTTGACCTTTCACCTGTCTCCTCACTCCATAAATACAGGACTGATACTTACTTATATTAGTTAGACTCTTTACTCTTGCTGGAGTATAGGCCACCAACAACAGATGTCCATTGTATCTGGTCTGGAAATGAACGTCATCTATAGCATTATGCAATGCAACTGTCTGCCAATGTACTTCAGTGTAACACTTGACCATCAGATTGATAACCCAAACACCAAAAAGGTGATTGTAACTCCCACTATTTCTCTCTCAGGGACTCACTGCAGGCTGGACTTGGCCTATATCATGTTGTATGTCCTAACCCTTTGTAACCATGGAGCTTTGTAAACATGGAGCTTCGTAACCCTGGAGCTTCGTAACTCGGGAGCTTCATAACCATGGAGCTTCATAACCCTGGAGCTTTGTAACCCTGGAGCTTTGTAACCCTGGAGCTTTGTAACCCTGGAGCTTTGTAACCCTGGAGCTTTGTAACCCTGGAGCTTCATAACCCTGGAGCTGTGTAACCCTGGAGCTTTGTAACCTTGGAGCTTTGTAACCCTGGAGCTTCGTAACCATGGAGCTTTGTAACCCTGGAGCTTTGTAACCCTGGAGCTTTGTAACCCTGGAGCTTCGTGACCCTGGAGCTTCGTGACCCTGGAGCTTCGTGACCCTGGAGCTTCGTGACCCTGGAGCTTCGTGACCCTGGAGCTTCGTAACCCTGGAGCTTTGTAACCATGGGGCTTTGTAACCATGGAGCTTCGTAACCATGGAGCTTTGTAACCATGGAGCTTTGTAACCCTGGAGCTTTGTAACCCTGGAGCTTCGTGACCCTGGAGCTTCGTGACCCTGGAGCTTCGTAACCCTGGAGCTTCGTAACCCTGGAGCTTTGTAACCATGGAGCTTCGTAACCCTGGAGCTTTATAAAACTGAAGAGGATGCAGGTTTTTGTTCCAGTCCTGCACTAACACGCTTGAGGGACCTGAATTATTATTTAACTAGGGGAAGAAGGTTTGTTTGTGCTGGGCTGGGTTGGGGGAAATCCTGAACACCTTGTGTTCTGTCCATGACCAGGGTTCCTGCACACTGGAATATAAGTGCTAACAGCAGTCACTCTACACACTGTTACACATCACATCAGAATCATAGATGATGACCAGATTGATGAGAAGTCCTTTTTGTCCCTCTCTCTGTCAGGGTGATCAGTAGAGCTCCAGGCCTGAAGCTAGTGGTAGAGACTCTCATCACGTCTCTGAAGCCTATAGGAAACATCGTCCTCATCTGCTGCGCTTTCTTTATCATCTTCGGCATCCTCGGTGTGCAGGTAGGACTACGGCATTATCTTCCCGGGGTGACGTTTCCCCTATGTACAGATCTAGGATCAGATTACCTTTCCTCAAGTCACAGCCTTTACTATTAGTGGGGGGAAATGCCAAGCTCAGTATCGATAGGGGCAAATTCACCCTCATCATTATAATGAACTACACAACATCCTCATGTTCTTCTAAGTCCATACAATAACACTTTATTCATCTGTTCAAACAGCAGGTAGTTATTGTATAAGTCTAGTTTTACTGTAACTCATAACAGTAGTTAGTTATTGTATAAGTCTAGTTTTACTGTAACTCATAACAGTAGTTAGTTATTGTATAAGTCTAGTTTTACTGTAACTCATAACAGTAGTTAGTTATTGTATAAGTCTAGTTTTACTGTAACTCATAACAGTAGTTAGTTATTGTATAAGTCTAGTTTTACTGTAACTCATAACAGTAGTTAGTTATTGTATAAGTCTAGTTTTACTGTAACTCATAACAGTAGTTAGTTATTGTATAAGTCCAGTTTTACTGTAACTCATAACAGTAGGTAGTTATTGTATAAGTCTAGTTTTACTGTAACTCATAACAGTAGTTAGTTATTGTATAAGTCTAGTTTTACTGTAACTCATAACAGTAGTTAGTTATTGTATAAGTCTAGTTTTACTGTAACTCATAACAGTAGTTAGTTATTGTATAAGTCCAGTTTTACTGTAACTCATAACAGTAGTTAGTTATTGTATAAGTCTAGTTTTACTGTAACTCATAACAGCAGTTAGTTATTGTATAAGTCCAGTTGTATTGTAACTCATAACAGCAGTTAGTTATTGTATAAGTCCAGTTTTATTGTAACTCATAACAGTAGTTAGTTATTGTATAAGTCAAGTTTTATTGTAACTCATAACAGTAGTTAGTTATTGTATAAGTCTAGTTTTACTGTAACTCATAACAGTAGTTAGTTATTGTATAAGTCCAGTTTTACTGTAACTCATAACAGTAGTTAGTTATTGTATAAGTCCAGTTTTACTGTAACTCATAACAGTAGTTAGTTATTGTATAAGTCTAGTTTTACTGTAACTCATAACAGTAGTTAGTTATTGTATAAGTCTAGTTTTATTGTAACTCATAACAGTAGTTAGTTATTGTATAAGTCTAGTTTTACTGTAACTCATAACAGCAGTTAGTTATTGTATAAGTCTAGTTTTACTGTAACTCATAACAGTAGTTAGTTATTGTATAAGTCTAGTTTTACTGTAACTCATAACAGCAGTTAGTTATTGTATAAGTCCAGTTTTACTGTAACTCATAACAGTAGTTAGTTATTGTATAAGTCCAGTTTTACTGTAACTCATAACAGCAGGTAGTTATTGTATAAGTCCAGTTTTACTGTAACTCATAACAGTAGTTAGTTATTGTATAAGTCCAGTTTTATTGTAACTCATAACAGTAGTTAGTTATTGTATAAGTCTAGTTTTACTGTAACTCATAACAGTAGTTAGTTATTGTATAAGTCCAGTTTTACTGTAACTCATAACAGTAGGTAGTTATTGTATAAGTCTAGTTTTATTGTAACTCATAACAGTAGTTAGTTATTGTATAGGTCAAGTTTTATTGTAACTCATAACAGTAGTTAGTTATTGTATAAGTCCAGTTTTACTGTAACTCATAACAGTAGTTAGTTATTGTATAAGTCTAGTTTTACTGTAACTCATAACAGTAGTTAGTTATTGTATAAGTCTAGTTTTACTGTAACTCATAACAGTAGGTAGTTATTGTATAAGTCCAGTTTTACTGTAACTCATAACAGTAGTTAGTTATTGTATAAGTCCAGTTTTACTGTAACTCATAACAGCAGTTAGTTATTGTATAAGTCTAGTTTTACTGTAACTCATAACAGTAGTTAGTTATTGTATAAGTCTAGTTTTACTGTAACTCATAACAGTAGGTAGTTATTGTATAAGTCTAGTTTTACTGTAACTCATAACAGTAGTTAGTTATTGTATAAGTCCAGTTTTATTGTAACTCATAACAGTAGTTAGTTATTGTATAGGTCAAGTTTTATTGTAACTCATAACAGTAGTTAGTTATTGTATAAGTCTAGTTTTACTGTAACTCATAACAGTAGTTAGTTATTGTATAAGTCCAGTTTTACTGTAACTCATAACAGTAGTTAGTTATTGTATAAGTCCAGTTTTACTGTAACTCATAACAGCAGTTAGTTATTGTATAAGTCTAGTTTTACTGTAACTCATAACAGTAGTTAGTTATTGTATAAGTCTAGTTTTACTGTAACTCATAACAGTAGGTAGTTATTGTATAAGTCTAGTTTTACTGTAACTCATAACAGTAGTTAGTTATTGTATAAGTCCAGTTTTATTGTAACTCATAACAGTAGTTAGTTATTGTATAGGTCAAGTTTTATTGTAACTCATAACAGTAGTTAGTTATTGTATAAGTCTAGTTTTACTGTAACTCATAACAGTAGTTAGTTATTGTATAAGTCTAGTTTTATTGTAACTCATAACAGTAGTTAGTTATTGTATAAGTCCAGTTTTACTGTAACTCATAACAGTAGTTAGTTATTGTATAAGTCCAGTATATTATACTTCATAACAGAAATGTGCTGTGTTGTCCATTTCTCCTCACATCTGACTGTGTTTATGATGTTTGTGAAGGTGAAGAAACATGTGATTTGATTGGACTTTCTGTCTGTTGATTTCTTATTGAACTTATTCTCTTTTATCTTCACTCTTCATTATTCTCTCTTTCTCTTCTTCCCGTTTTTATCCTCTCAGTCCATCTGAGGTGTTATTGTGCTGTTTCTCTGATCTGTCTTTTCTCTCTGATAAGACTAGTCTGATTGAACTGTGATAACATGTCACTCAGGAAGAGAATCCATACTGTCTGTCTGTCTGTCTGTCTGTCTGTCTGTCTGTCTGTCTGTCTGTCTGTCTGTCTTTCTGCTTGAGCGTCTGTCTGTCTGTCTGTCTGTCTGTCTGTCTGTCTGTCTGTCTGTCTGTCTGTCTGTCTGTCTGTCTTCCTAGGCTTTCTAAAAACAGTGTTATGTACACTGTTCACATACTCCCTAATTATCTCATCACTTAAACATCTCTTCTGTTGTTGACTGATCTCCTCGGATGTGTTGTTGTCGTCAAAATGAATCAACCGAGTTGAAGAAGAAGACTAACTGTCCTGTTGTCCCCTCTCAGCTGTTCTACTGCCTGGGTCTAGAGTTGAAGGAGAAGACTAACTGTCCTGTTGTCCCCTCTCAGCTGTTCTACTGCCTGGGTCTAGAGTTGAAGGAGAAGACTAACTGTCCTGTTGTCCCCTCTCAGCTGTTCTACTGCCTGGGTCTAGAGTTGAAGAAGCAGACTAACTGTCCTGTTGTCCCCTCTCAGCTGTTCTACTGCCTGGGTCTAGAGTTGAAGGAGAAGACTAACTGTCCTGTTGTCCCCTCTCAGCTGTTCTACTGCCTGGGTCTAGAGTTGAAGGAGAAGACTAACTGTCCTGTTGTCCCCTCTCAGCTGTTCTACTGCCTGGGTCTAGAGTTGAAGGAGAAGACTAACTGTCCTGTTGTCCCCTCTCAGCTGTTCTACTGCCTGGGTCTAGAGTTGAAGAAGAAGACTAACTGTCCTGTTGTCCCCTCTCAGCTGTTCTACTGCCTGGGTCTAGAGTTGAAGAAGCAGACTAACTGTCCTGTTGTCCCCTCTCAGCTGTTCTACTGCCTGGGTCTAGAGTTGAAGAAGCAGACTAACTGTCCTGTTGTCCCCTCTCAGCTGTTCTACTGCCTGGGTCTAGAGTTGAAGGAGAAGACTAACTGTCCTGTTGTCCCCTCTCAGCTGTTCTACTGCCTGGGTCTAGAGTTGAAGAAGCAGACTAACTGTCCTGTTGTCCCCTCTCAGCTGTTCTACTGCCTGGGTCTAGAGTTGAAGGAGAAGACTAACTGTCCTGTTGTCCCCTCTCAGCTGTTCTACTGCCTGGGTCTAGAGTTGAAGGAGAAGACTAACTGTCCTGTTGTCCCCTCTCAGCTGTTCTACTGCCTGGGTCTAGAGTTGAAGGAGAAGACTAACTGTCCTGTTGTCCCCTCTCAGCTGTTCTACTGCCTGGGTCTAGAGTTGAAGAAGAAGACTAACTGTCCTGTTGTCCCCTCTCAGCTGTTCTACTGCCTGGGTCTAGAGTTGAAGGAGAAGACTAACTGTCCTGTTGTCCCCTCTCAGCTGTTCTACTGCCTGGGTCTAGAGTTGAAGGAGAAGACTAACTGTCCTGTTGTCCCCTCTCAGCTGTTCTACTGCCTGGGTCTAGAGTTGAAGGAGAAGACTAACTGTCCTGTTGTCCCCTCTCAGCTGTTCTACTGCCTGGGTCTAGAGTTGAAGAAGCAGACTAACTGTCCTGTTGTCCCCTCTCAGCTGTTCTACTGCCTGGGTCTAGAGTTGAAGGAGAAGACTAACTGTCCTGTTGTCCCCTCTCAGCTGTTCTACTGCCTGGGTCTAGAGTTGAAGGAGAAGACTAACTGTCCTGTTGTCCCCTCTCAGCTGTTCTACTGCCTGGGTCTAGAGTTGAAGGAGAAGACTAACTGTCCTGTTGTCCCCTCTCAGCTGTTCTACTGCCTGGGTCTAGAGTTGAAGAAGAAGACTAACTGTCCTGTTGTCCCCTCTCAGCTGTTCTACTGCCTGGGTCTAGAGTTGAAGAAGCAGACTAACTGTCCTGTTGTCCCCTCTCAGCTGTTCTACTGCCTGGGTCTAGAGTTGAAGAAGCAGACTAACTGTCCTGTTGTCCCCTCTCAGCTGTTCTACTGCCTGGGTCTAGAGTTGAAGGAGAAGACTAACTGTCCTGTTGTCCCCTCTCAGCTGTTCTACTGCCTGGGTCTAGAGTTGAAGGAGAAGACTAACTGTCCTGTTGTCCCCTCTCAGCTGTTCTACTGCCTGGGTCTAGAGTTGAAGGAGAAGACTAACTGTCCTGTTGTCCCCTCTCAGCTGTTCTACTGCCTGGGTCTAGAGTTGAAGAAGAAGACTAACTGTCCTGTTGTCCCCTCTCAGCTGTTCTACTGCCTGGGTCTAGAGTTGAAGGAGAAGACTAACTGTCCTGTTGTCCCCTCTCAGCTGTTCTACTGCCTGGGTCTAGAGTTGAAGGAGAAGACTAACTGTCCTGTTGTCCCCTCTCAGCTGTTCTACTGCCTGGGTCTAGAGTTGAAGGAGAAGACTAACTGTCCTGTTGTCCCCTCTCAGCTGTTCTACTGCCTGGGTCTAGAGTTGAAGAAGCAGACTAACTGTCCTGTTGTCCCCTCTCAGCTGTTCTACTGCCTGGGTCTAGAGTTGAAGGAGAAGACTAACTGTCCTGTTGTCCCCTCTCAGCTGTTCTACTGCCTGGGTCTAGAGTTGAAGGAGAAGACTAACTGTCCTGTTGTCCCCTCTCAGCTGTTCTACTGCCTGGGTCTAGAGTTGAAGAAGCAGACTAACTGTCCTGTTGTCCCCTCTCAGCTGTTCTACTGCCTGGGTCTAGAGTTGAAGGAGAAGACTAACTGTCCTGTTGTCCCCTCTCAGCTGTTCTACTGCCTGGGTCTAGAGTTGAAGGAGAAGACTAACTGTCCTGTTGTCCCCTCTCAGCTGTTCTACTGCCTGGGTCTAGAGTTGAAGAAGAAGACTAACTGTCCTGTTGTCCCCTCTCAGCTGTTCTACTGCCTGGGTCTAGAGTTGAAGGAGAAGACTAACTGTCCTGTTGTCCCCTCTCAGCTGTTCTACTGCCTGGGTCTAGAGTTGAAGAAGAAGACTAACTGTCCTGTTGTCCCCTCTCAGCTGTTGTACTGCCTGGGTCTAGAGTTGAAGAAGCAGACTAACTGTCCTGTTGTCCCCTCTCAGCTGTTCTACTGCCTGGGTCTAGAGTTGAAGAAGAAGACTAACTGTCCTGTTGTCCCCTCTCAGCTGTTCTACTGCCTGGGTCTAGAGTTGAAGAAGCAGACTAACTGTCCTGTTGTCCCCTCTCAGCTGTTCTACTGCCTGGGTCTAGAGTTGAAGAAGAAGACTAACTGTCCTGTTGTCCCCTCTCAGCTGTTCTACTGCCTGGGTCTAGAGTTGAAGGAGAAGACTAACTGTCCTGTTGTCCCCTCTCAGCTGTTCTACTGCCTGGGTCTAGAGTTGAAGAAGAAGACTAACTGTCCTGTTGTCCCCTCTCAGCTGTTCTACTGCCTGGGTCTAGAGTTGAAGGAGAAGACTAACTGTCCTGTTGTCCCCTCTCAGCTGTTCTACTGCCTGGGTCTAGAGTTGAAGAAGCAGACTAACTGTCCTGTTGTCCCCTCTCAGCTGTTCTACTGCCTGGGTCTAGAGTTGAAGGAGAAGACTAACTGTCCTGTTGTCCCCTCTCAGCTGTTCTACTGCCTGGGTCTAGAGTTGAAGGAGAAGACTAACTGTCCTGTTGTCCCCTCTCAGCTGTTCTACTGCCTGGGTCTAGAGTTGAAGGAGAAGACTAACTGTCCTGTTGTCCCCTCTCAGCTGTTCTACTGCCTGGGTCTAGAGTTGAAGAAGAAGACTAACTGTCCTGTTGTCCCCTCTCAGCTGTTCTACTGCCTGGGTCTAGAGTTGAAGGAGAAGACTAACTGTCCTGTTGTCCCCTCTCAGCTGTTCTACTGCCTGGGTCTAGAGTTGAAGGAGAAGACTAACTGTCCTGTTGTCCCCTCTCAGCTGTTCTACTGCCTGGGTCTAGAGTTGAAGGAGAAGACTAACTGTCCTGTTGTCCCCTCTCAGCTGTTCTACTGCCTGGGTCTAGAGTTGAAGAAGCAGACTAACTGTCCTGTTGTCCCCTCTCAGCTGTTCTACTGCCTGGGTCTAGAGTTGAAGGAGAAGACTAACTGTCCTGTTGTCCCCTCTCAGCTGTTCTACTGCCTGGGTCTAGAGTTGAAGGAGAAGACTAACTGTCCTGTTGTCCCCTCTCAGCTGTTCTACTGCCTGGGTCTAGAGTTGAAGGAGAAGACTAACTGTCCTGTTGTCCCCTCTCAGCTGTTCTACTGCCTGGGTCTAGAGTTGAAGAAGAAGACTAACTGTCCTGTTGTCCCCTCTCAGCTGTTCTACTGCCTGGGTCTAGAGTTGAAGAAGCAGACTAACTGTCCTGTTGTCCCCTCTCAGCTGTTCTACTGCCTGGGTCTAGAGTTGAAGAAGCAGACTAACTGTCCTGTTGTCCCCTCTCAGCTGTTCTACTGCCTGGGTCTAGAGTTGAAGGAGAAGACTAACTGTCCTGTTGTCCCCTCTCAGCTGTTCTACTGCCTGGGTCTAGAGTTGAAGGAGAAGACTAACTGTCCTGTTGTCCCCTCTCAGCTGTTCTACTGCCTGGGTCTAGAGTTGAAGGAGAAGACTAACTGTCCTGTTGTCCCCTCTCAGCTGTTCTACTGCCTGGGTCTAGAGTTGAAGAAGAAGACTAACTGTCCTGTTGTCCCCTCTCAGCTGTTCTACTGCCTGGGTCTAGAGTTGAAGGAGAAGACTAACTGTCCTGTTGTCCCCTCTCAGCTGTTCTACTGCCTGGGTCTAGAGTTGAAGGAGAAGACTAACTGTCCTGTTGTCCCCTCTCAGCTGTTCTACTGCCTGGGTCTAGAGTTGAAGGAGAAGACTAACTGTCCTGTTGTCCCCTCTCAGCTGTTCTACTGCCTGGGTCTAGAGTTGAAGAAGCAGACTAACTGTCCTGTTGTCCCCTCTCAGCTGTTCTACTGCCTGGGTCTAGAGTTGAAGGAGAAGACTAACTGTCCTGTTGTCCCCTCTCAGCTGTTCTACTGCCTGGGTCTAGAGTTGAAGGAGAAGACTAACTGTCCTGTTGTCCCCTCTCAGCTGTTCTACTGCCTGGGTCTAGAGTTGAAGAAGCAGACTAACTGTCCTGTTGTCCCCTCTCAGCTGTTCTACTGCCTGGGTCTAGAGTTGAAGGAGAAGACTAACTGTCCTGTTGTCCCCTCTCAGCTGTTCTACTGCCTGGGTCTAGAGTTGAAGGAGAAGACTAACTGTCCTGTTGTCCCCTCTCAGCTGTTCTACTGCCTGGGTCTAGAGTTGAAGAAGAAGACTAACTGTCCTGTTGTCCCCTCTCAGCTGTTCTACTGCCTGGGTCTAGAGTTGAAGGAGAAGACTAACTGTCCTGTTGTCCCCTCTCAGCTGTTCTACTGCCTGGGTCTAGAGTTGAAGAAGAAGACTAACTGTCCTGTTGTCCCCTCTCAGCTGTTGTACTGCCTGGGTCTAGAGTTGAAGAAGCAGACTAACTGTCCTGTTGTCCCCTCTCAGCTGTTCTACTGCCTGGGTCTAGAGTTGAAGAAGAAGACTAACTGTCCTGTTGTCCCCTCTCAGCTGTTCTACTGCCTGGGTCTAGAGTTGAAGAAGCAGACTAACTGTCCTGTTGTCCCCTCTCAGCTGTTCTACTGCCTGGGTCTAGAGTTGAAGAAGAAGACTAACTGTCCTGTTGTCCCCTCTCAGCTGTTCTACTGCCTGGGTCTAGAGTTGAAGGAGAAGACTAACTGTCCTGTTGTCCCCTCTCAGCTGTTCTACTGCCTGGGTCTAGAGTTGAAGAAGAAGACTAACTGTCCTGTTGTCCCCTCTCAGCTGTTCTACTGCCTGGGTCTAGAGTTGAAGAAGCAGACTAACTGTCCTGTTGTCCCCTCTCAGCTGTTCTACTGCCTGGGTCTAGAGTTGAAGAAGAAGACTAACTGTCCTGTTGTCCCCTCTCAGCTGTTCTACTGCCTGGGTCTAGAGTTGAAGAAGCAGACTAACTGTCCTGTTGTCCCCTCTCAGCTGTTCTACTGCCTGGGTCTAGAGTTGAAGAAGAAGACTAACTGTCCTGTTGTCCCCTCTCAGCTGTTCTACTGCCTGGGTCTAGAGTTGAAGGAGAAGACTAACTGTCCTGTTGTCCCCTCTCAGCTGTTCTACTGCGTGGGTCTAGAGTTGAAGAAGCAGACTAACTGTCCTGTTGTCCCCTCTCAGCTGTTCTACTGTCTGGGTCTAGAGTTGAAGAAGAAGACTAACTGTCCTGTTGTCCCCTCTCAGCTGTTCTACTGCCTGGGTCTAGAGTTGAAGAAGCAGGCTAACTGTCCTGTTGTCCGCTCTCAGCTGTTCTACTGCCTGGGTCTAGAGTTGAAGAAGCAGACTAACTGTCCTGTTGTCCCCTCTCAGCTGTTCTACTGCCTGGGTCTAGAGTTGAAGGAGAAGACTAACTGTCCTGTTGTCCCCTCTCAGCTGTTCTACTGCCTGGGTCTAGAGTTGAAGGAGAAGACTAACTGTCCTGTTGTCCCCTCTCAGCTGTTCTACTGCCTGGGTCTAGAGTTGAAGGAGAAGACTAACTGTCCTGTTGTCCCCTCTCAGCTGTTCTACTGCCTGGGTCTAGAGTTGAAGAAGAAGACTAACTGTCCTGTTGTCCCCTCTCAGCTGTTCTACTGCCTGGGTCTAGAGTTGAAGAAGCAGACTAACTGTCCTGTTGTCCCCTCTCAGCTGTTCTACTGCCTGGGTCTAGAGTTGAAGAAGCAGACTAACTGTCCTGTTGTCCCCTCTCAGCTGTTCTACTGCCTGGGTCTAGAGTTGAAGGAGAAGACTAACTGTCCTGTTGTCCCCTCTCAGCTGTTCTACTGCCTGGGTCTAGAGTTGAAGGAGAAGACTAACTGTCCTGTTGTCCCCTCTCAGCTGTTCTACTGCCTGGGTCTAGAGTTGAAGGAGAAGACTAACTGTCCTGTTGTCCCCTCTCAGCTGTTCTACTGCCTGGGTCTAGAGTTGAAGAAGAAGACTAACTGTCCTGTTGTCCCCTCTCAGCTGTTCTACTGCCTGGGTCTAGAGTTGAAGGAGAAGACTAACTGTCCTGTTGTCCCCTCTCAGCTGTTCTACTGCCTGGGTCTAGAGTTGAAGGAGAAGACTAACTGTCCTGTTGTCCCCTCTCAGCTGTTCTACTGCCTGGGTCTAGAGTTGAAGGAGAAGACTAACTGTCCTGTTGTCCCCTCTCAGCTGTTCTACTGCCTGGGTCTAGAGTTGAAGAAGCAGACTAACTGTCCTGTTGTCCCCTCTCAGCTGTTCTACTGCCTGGGTCTAGAGTTGAAGGAGAAGACTAACTGTCCTGTTGTCCCCTCTCAGCTGTTCTACTGCCTGGGTCTAGAGTTGAAGGAGAAGACTAACTGTCCTGTTGTCCCCTCTCAGCTGTTCTACTGCCTGGGTCTAGAGTTGAAGAAGCAGACTAACTGTCCTGTTGTCCCCTCTCAGCTGTTCTACTGCCTGGGTCTAGAGTTGAAGGAGAAGACTAACTGTCCTGTTGTCCCCTCTCAGCTGTTCTACTGCCTGGGTCTAGAGTTGAAGGAGAAGACTAACTGTCCTGTTGTCCCCTCTCAGCTGTTCTACTGCCTGGGTCTAGAGTTGAAGAAGAAGACTAACTGTCCTGTTGTCCCCTCTCAGCTGTTCTACTGCCTGGGTCTAGAGTTGAAGGAGAAGACTAACTGTCCTGTTGTCCCCTCTCAGCTGTTCTACTGCCTGGGTCTAGAGTTGAAGAAGAAGACTAACTGTCCTGTTGTCCCCTCTCAGCTGTTGTACTGCCTGGGTCTAGAGTTGAAGAAGCAGACTAACTGTCCTGTTGTCCCCTCTCAGCTGTTCTACTGCCTGGGTCTAGAGTTGAAGAAGAAGACTAACTGTCCTGTTGTCCCCTCTCAGCTGTTCTACTGCCTGGGTCTAGAGTTGAAGAAGCAGACTAACTGTCCTGTTGTCCCCTCTCAGCTGTTCTACTGCCTGGGTCTAGAGTTGAAGAAGAAGACTAACTGTCCTGTTGTCCCCTCTCAGCTGTTCTACTGCCTGGGTCTAGAGTTGAAGGAGAAGACTAACTGTCCTGTTGTCCCCTCTCAGCTGTTCTACTGCCTGGGTCTAGAGTTGAAGAAGAAGACTAACTGTCCTGTTGTCCCCTCTCAGCTGTTCTACTGCCTGGGTCTAGAGTTGAAGAAGCAGACTAACTGTCCTGTTGTCCCCTCTCAGCTGTTCTACTGCCTGGGTCTAGAGTTGAAGAAGAAGACTAACTGTCCTGTTGTCCCCTCTCAGCTGTTCTACTGCCTGGGTCTAGAGTTGAAGAAGCAGACTAACTGTCCTGTTGTCCCCTCTCAGCTGTTCTACTGCCTGGGTCTAGAGTTGAAGAAGAAGACTAACTGTCCTGTTGTCCCCTCTCAGCTGTTCTACTGCCTGGGTCTAGAGTTGAAGGAGAAGACTAACTGTCCTGTTGTCCCCTCTCAGCTGTTCTACTGCGTGGGTCTAGAGTTGAAGAAGCAGACTAACTGTCCTGTTGTCCCCTCTCAGCTGTTCTACTGTCTGGGTCTAGAGTTGAAGAAGAAGACTAACTGTCCTGTTGTCCCCTCTCAGCTGTTCTACTGCCTGGGTCTAGAGTTGAAGAAGCAGGCTAACTGTCCTGTTGTCCGCTCTCAGCTGTTCTACTGCCTGGGTCTAGAGTTGAAGAAGCAGACTAACTGTCCTGTTGTCCCCTCTCAGCTGTTCTACTGCCTGGGTCTAGAGTTGAAGGAGAAGACTAACTGTCCTGTTGTCCCCTCTCAGCTGTTCTACTGCCTGGGTCTAGAGTTGAAGGAGAAGACTAACTGTCCTGTTGTCCCCTCTCAGCTGTTCTACTGCCTGGGTCTAGAGTTGAAGGAGAAGACTAACTGTCCTGTTGTCCCCTCTCAGCTGTTCTACTGCCTGGGTCTAGAGTTGAAGGAGAAGACTAACTGTTTTTGATGGAACCATGAAGGACAATAGAGATGTTGTGAATGTGAAATCTGAATCTAACTGTAATGTTCCATGCTGAGTAGATCTCAGAGGAGAAGAGACCTAAAGAAGTGGAGTAGCCGACCACAAGGGATCGTCTTCCTTCATCCTCAACGGGGCTTTTATGAGCATGTCTTTCACTGTGTGTGTTTTTAACATTGGTTCATGTCTTGTATTGTTCCCTCAGTTGTTCAAAGGGAAGTTTTACGACCAATGTCATGTGGCCTTATAATGCACTTATAACCCATATCACGGGTATACATAAGCAGACTAACTGTACTGTTGTCCCCTCTCAGCTGTTCAAGGGGAAGTTTTACTACTGCCTGGGTCTAGAGGTGAAGAACATCACCAACAAGTCTGACTGTCTCCAGGCTAACTACAGATGGGTTCACCACAAATACAACTTTGATAACCTGGGACAGGTAGGAGGGGGCAGGGGGGGTGTAAAGGTAGACAGGTAGGAGGGGCAGGGTGGGGTGTAAAGGTAGACAGGTAGGAGGGGGCAGGGGGGGTGTAAAGGTAGACAGGTAGGAGGGGGCAGGGGGGGTGTAAAGGTAGACAGGTAGGAGGGGGCAGGGGGGGGTGTAAAGGTAGACAGGTAGGAGGGGGCAGGGGGGGGGTGTAAAGGTAGACAGGTAGGAGGGGGCAGGGTGGGGTGTAAAGGTAGACAGGTAGGAGGGGCAGGGTGGGGTGTGTGAATGGATATGGACAGAGAGAGTTAGACAGGTAGGAGGGGCAGGGCAGTGTGTGTGAATGGATATGGACAGAGAGAGAGTTAGACAGGTAGGAGGGGCAGGGCAGTGTGTAAAGGTTGGTATGTGTGAATGGATATGGACAGAGAGAGGTAGACAGGTAGGAGGGGGCAGGGCAGTGTGTGTGAATGGATATGGACAGAGAGAGTTAGACAGGTAGGAGGGGGCAGGGTGGTATGTATGAATAGATATGGACAGAGAGAGTTAGACAGGTAGGAGGGGCAGGGTGGTGTGTATGAATAGATATGGACAGAGAGAGTTAGACAGGTAGGAGGGGCAGGGCAGTGTGTGTGAATGGATATGGACAGAGAGAGAGTTAGACAGGTAGGAGGGGCAGGGCAGTGTGTAAAGGTTGGTATGTGTGAATGGATATGGACAGAGAGAGGTAGACAGGTAGGAGGGGGCAGGGCAGTGTGTGTGAATGGATATGGACAGAGAGAGTTAGACAGGTAGGAGGGGGCAGGGTGGTATGTATGAATAGATATGGACAGAGAGAGTTAGACAGGTAGGAGGGGCAGGGTGGTGTGTATGAATAGATATGGACAGAGAGAGTTAGACAGGTAGGAGGGGCAGGGCAGTGTGTGTGAATGGATATGGACAGAGAGAGAGGTAGACAGGTAGGAGGGGCAGGGCAGTGTGTAAAGGTTGGTATGTGTGAATGGATATGGACAGAGAGAGGTAGACAGGTAGGAGGGGGCAGGGCAGTGTGTGTGAATGGATATGGACAGAGAGAGTTAGACAGGTATGAGGGGGCAGGGTGGTATGTATGAATAGATATGGACAGAGAGAGTTAGACAGGTAGGAGGGGCAGGGTGGTGTGTATGAATAGATATGGACAGAGAGAGTTAGACAGGTAGGAGGGGCAGGACAGTGTGTGTGAATGGATATGGACAGAGAGAGAGGTAGACAGGTAGGAGGGGCAGGGCAGTGTGTAAAGGTTGGTATGTGTGAATGGATATGGACAGAGAGAGAGAGAGGTAGACAGGTAGGAGGGGGCAGGGCAGTGTGTGTGAATGGATATGGACAGAGAGAGAGTTAGACAGGTAGGAGGGGCAGGGTGGTGTGTATGAATAGATATGGACAGAGAGAGTTAGACAGGTAGGAGGGGCAGGGTGGTGTGTATGAATAGATATGGACAGAGAGAGTTAGACAGGTAGGAGGGGCAGGGTGGTGTGTATGAATAGATATGGACAGAGAGAGTTAGACAGGTAGGAGGGGCAGGGTGGTGTGTGTGAATGGATATGGACAGAGAGAGAGGTAGACAGGTAGGAGGGGCAGGGCAGTGTGTAAAGGTTGGTATGTGTGAATGGATATGGACAGAGAGAGAGAGGTAGACAGGTAGGAGGGGGCAGGGTGGTGTGTGTGAATGGATATGGACAGAGAGAGAGGTAGACAGGTAGGAGGGGGCAGGGTGGTGTGTGTGAATGGATATGGACAGAGAGAGAGTTAGACAGGTAGGAGGGGCAGGGTGGTGTGTGTGAATGGATATGGACAGAGAGAGAGGTAGACAGGTAGGATGGGCAGGGTGGTGTGTGTGAATGGATATGGACAGAGAGAGAGAGGTAGACAGGTAGGGGAAGGCTTGTGAAATGTACATTGAATAGTGTTTGTGGAATGTTAAAGAAACATATTTTTAAAAGTGTGTGAGAGAGAGAGAGTCCTTATCATGAGACACTGAGTCTCTAGGGGTGTTGGGTTCATATATCACTGACTAACTGTCTGTCTGGTAAATAAACAGAATGTGTTTCTGTCTCCTCCAGGCTCTGATGTCTCTGTTTGTGCTGGCATCTAAAGACGGGTGGGTCAACATCATGTACCATGGTCTGGATGCTGTGGGTATAGACCAACAGGTACTGTAGAACACACACAGGGCTGTTGCAGTGACCATATTACCGCCACACCGGCAGTCATGAGTCATGACCGCAGTCAAATTATACACGGTAATCTCCTCTATGCGTTGGTAGTACCCAGCTCACTAACCACCATCAGGTCCTTAACGGCCTGGTACTCAGGGCTCTGTTGTCCCTCTAACCACCATCAGGTCCTAACGGCCTGGTACTCAGGGCTCTGTTGTCCCTCTAACCACCATCAGGTCCTAACGGCCTGGTACTCAGGGCTCCGTTGTCCCTCTGACCACCATCAGGTCCTAACGGCCTGGTACTCAGGGCTCTGTTGTCCCTCTGACCACCATGAGGTCCTAACGGCCTGGTACTCAATATTAATGCATATGCATATACACATATTAGAGCTGATGTATACACACATATTAGAGCTGATGAATACACACATATTAGAGCTGATGAATACACACATATTAGAGCTGATGTATACACACATATTAGAGCTGATGAATACACACATATTAGAGCTGATGAATACACACATATTAGAGCTGAGGAATACACACATATTAGAGCTGATGAATACACACATATTAGAGCTGATGTATACACACATATTAGAGCTGATGAATACACACATATTAGAGCTGATGAATACACACAGGCCTACAGTTGAAATCGGAAGTTTACATACACCATAGCCAAATACATTTAATCTCAGTTTTTCAAATTTCCTGACATTTAATCTTAGTAAAAATTCCCTGTCTTAGGTCAGTTAGGATCACCACTATTTTAAGAATGTGAAATGTCAGAATAATAGTAGAGAATTATTTATTTCAGCTTTTATTTCTTTCATCAAATTCCCAGTGGGTCAGAAGTTTACATGCACTATATTAGTATTTGGTAGCATTGCCTTTAAATTGTTTAACTTGGGTCAAATGTTTCAGGTAGCCTTCCACAAGCTTCCAACAATAAGTTTGGGGAATTTTGGCCCATTCCTCCTGACCGAGCTGGTGTAACTGAGTCAGGTTTGTAGGCCTCCTTGCTCGCACACGCTTTTCCAGTTCTGCCCACACATTTTCTATAGGCTTGAGGTCAGGGCTTTGTGATGGCCACTCCAATACCTTGACTTTGTTGTCCTTAAGCCATTTTGCCACAACTTTGGAAGTATGCTTGTCCATTTGGAAGACCCATTAGCGACCAAGCTTTAACTTCCTGACTGGTATCTTGAGATGTTGCTTCAATATATCCACATAATTTTCCTCCTCATGATGCCATCTATTTTGAGAAGTGCACCAGTCCCTCCTGCAGCAAAGCAGCCCCACAACATGATGCTGCCACCTCCGTGCTTCACGGTTGGGATGGTGTTCTTCGGCTTGCAAGCCTCCCCCTTTTTCCTCAAAACATAATGACGGTCATTATGGCCAAACAGTTCTATTTTTGTTTCATCAGACCAGAGGACATTTCTCCAAAAAGTACGATCTTTGTCCCCATGCGCAGTTGCAAACCGTAGTCTGGCTTTTTCTATGGCGGTTTTGGAGCAGTGGCTTCTTCCTTGCTGAGCGGCCTTTCAGGTTATGTCAATATAGGACTTGTTTTACTGTGGATATAGATACTATTGTGCCTGTTTCCTCCAGTATCTTCACAAGGTCCTTTGCTGTTGTTCTGGGATTGAATTGCACTTTTCGCACCAAAGTACGTTCATCTCTAGGAGACAGAACGTGTCTCCTTCCTGATGGCTGCGTGGTCCCACGGTGTTTATACTTGCGTACTATTGTTTGTACAGATGAACGTGGTACCTTTAGGCGTTTGAGAATTGCTCCCAAGGATGAACCAGACTTGTGGAGGTCTACAATTGATTTTCTGAAGTCTTGGCTGATTTCTTTTGATTTTCCCATGATGTCAGGCAAAGAGGCACTGAGTTTGAAGGTAGGTTTTGAAATACATCCACTGGTACACCTCCAATTGACTCAAATGATGTCAGTTAGCCTATCAGAAGCTTCTAAAGCCATGACATCATTTTCTGTAATTTTCCAAGCTGTTTAAAGGCACAGTCAACATAGTGTATGTAAACTTCTGACCCGCTGGAATTGTGATACAGTGAATTTTAAGTGAAAAATTCTGTCTGTAAACAATGTTTGGCAAAATGACTTGTGTCATGCACAAAGTAGATGTTCTAACCGACTTGCCAAAACTATAGTTTGTTGACAAGACATTTGTGGAGTGGTTGAAAAACAAGTTTTAATGACTCCAACCTAAGTCTATGTAAACTTTCGACTTCAACTGTAGATGAGTCCAAGCCTGAAAGAATAAAACTGAATTCAAATAATGATTGTGTCTTTTAACAATACATAACCTACCGCATATTACAAAAACATTTAAGATATCTTTGGTACATAATTGGTATAGTCTAAATTAAACAAATTCAGTTAGCCTGCAATTATAGTGAGTTTGTGTTTGATTTTGAACAGCCTAGTAGCAGGGTCTTTTTGATATTTTGATAATTACCTTCAGCTGCACATAATATCTTACTAGTATGAGGCTAGTATGAGGCTTGTAATGAGGCTAGTATGAGGCTAGTATGAGGCTAGTATGAGGCTAGTATGAGGCTAGTATGAGGCTTGTAATGAGGCTAGTATGAGGCTAGTATGAGGATAGTATGAGGCTAGTATGAGGCTAGTATGAGGCTAGTATGAGGCTTGTATGAGGCTAGTATGAGGCTAGTATGAGGCTAGTATGAGGCTAGTATGAGGCTAGTATGAGGCTTGTAATGAGGCTAGTATGAGGCTAGTATGAGGCTAGTATGAGGCTAGTATGAGGCTAGTATGAGGCTAGTATGAGGCTTGTATGAGGCTTGTATGAGGCTAGAATGAGGCTAGTATGAGGCTAGTATGAGGCTTGTAATGAGGCTAGTATGAGGCTAGTATGAGGCTAGTATGTGGCTAGTATGAGGCTAGTATGAGGCTAGTATGAGGCTAGTATGAGGCTAGTATGAGGCTTGTATGAGGCTTGTAATGAGGCTAGTATGAGGCTAGTATGAGGCTAGTATGAGGCTAGTATGAGGCTAGTATGAGGCTTGTATGAGGCTAGTATGAGGCTAGTATGAGGCTAGTATGAGGCTTGTAATGAGGCTAGTATGAGGCTAGTATGAGGCTAGTATGTGGCTAGTATGTGGCTAGTATGAGGCTAGTATGAGGCTAGTATGAGGCTAGTATGAGGCTATTATGAGGCTAGTATGAGGCTTGTAATGAGGCTAGTATGAGGCTAGTATGAGGCTAGTATGAGGCTTGTATGAGGCTTGTATGAGGCTAGTATGAGGCTAGTATGAGGCTAGTATGAGGCTAGTATGAGGCTAGTATGAGGCTTGTATGAGGCTAGTATGAGGCTAGTATGAGGCTAGTATGAGGCTAGTATGAGGCTTGTAATGAGGCTAGTATGAGGCTAGTATGAGGCTAGTATGAGGCTAGTATGTGGCTAGTATGAGGCTAGTATGAGGCTAGTATGAGGCTAGTATGAGGCTAGTATGTGGCTAGTATGAGGCTAGTATGAGGCTAGTATGAGGCTAGTATGAGGCTAGTATGAGGCTTGTATGAGGCTAGTATGAGGCTAGTATGAGGCTTGTATGAGGCTAGTATGAGGCTAGTATGAGGCTAGTATGAGGCTAGTATGTGGCTAGTATGAGGCTAGTATGAGGCTAGTATGAGGCTAGTATGAGGCTAGTATGAGGCTTGTATGAGGCTAGTATGAGGCTAGTATGAGGCTTGTATGAGGCTAGTATGAGGCTAGTATGAGGCTAGTATGAGGCTAGTATGAGGCTAGTATGAGTGGAGGCCTGAACAAGCTAAACGTGTTTATGTTAATCAACATTCAATTACTGTGAGACCGAAAGTTTTCTGCTTGACAATAACTGGCTGACAAAATTGCATGACCGCCACAGCCCTACACACACACACGCACATGCACACACACACACACACGCACACGCACACGCACATGCACACACACACACACACACACACACACACACACACACACACACACACACACACAGTTGGGTCAACGTCATGTACCACGGACTGGACGCTGTGGGCATAGACAGGTATACATTAAAACACGTACGCACACTCACACACAGAAACGGGCACACTCACTCACTCACTCACTCACTCACTCACACACAAACACATATACACATTCGCTGTAAAACAATTGATTGGAAAAGTGGCTGCAAACAAGTTTTCCTGCTGAAAATAATGTGTTGGATGAGTCAGCAGATTTCGTTGACTCTCCTGTTGTCCCTTATTGAAAACCAGAACATGTCTTCCTCCTTGCTTCTTCTTTTTCTCTTGCCCTTTGACCTCTCTTTCGTATCCATTTTTGCTTTTCAATCTCTCACCCTCACCTCTTCTCCTCCCTTTTCCCCCCATGCCCATTTACTCTCTCTCTCTCTCACCTCTCCCACTCCCCTCCTCCCCCTCCTTCCCCTTCTCCCTTTCAGCCTATGGATGCTGATCTTCCTCCTTCCTGAATGAACTAACATATCTTTCCTCCTCCCCCCTCTCTCTTCCTCTTCCTCTCTCTCTTTCTCCCCTCCCCCTCTCTCCCCATCCCCCTCTCTATCCTCATCCCCCTCTCTCTCCCTCTCTCTCTCTCTCTTCCCTTCCTCCCCCTCTCTCTCCCCCTCCCCCCCTCTCTCTTTCCTCCCTCTCTCTATGTCCCTCCCTCTCCCCCTCTCCCTCTCGCTCTATCCTCACCCCCTCTCTCCCTCTCTCCCCCTCCCCCTTTCTATCTCCCTCTCTCTCTCCCCCTCTGTCTCCCCCTCTCTCTCTATCTTCCTCCCTCCCTCTCTCCCTCCCTCTCTCTCTCCTCCCTCTCTCTCTCCCCCTCTCCCTCTCTCTCCCTCCCTCTCTCTCTCCTCCCTCTCTCTCTCCCTCCCTCTCTCTCTCCTCCCTCTCTCTCTCCCTCCCTCTCTCCTCCAGCCGTCTATTAACAACAATCCGTGGATGCTCCTGTACTTCATTTCCTTCCTCCTCATCGTCAGTTTCTTCGTTCTCAACATGTTCGTGGGCGTGGTGGTGGAGAACTTCCACAAGTGCAGACAGAACCAGGAAGTGGAGGAGGCCAAAAGGAGGGAGGAGAAACGACAGAGACGCATGGAGAAGAAGAGGAGGAGTAAGTGAGGGATGGATGGGGATGGAGAGAGAGAGGGATGGAATGGAGGAATGGAGATGGGGGGAGGGAAGGAATGGAAATGAAGGGAGGGGGAGGGAAGGAATGGGGGAAGGAGGGATGGAGGGGGGAGGGATGGGGAAGGAAAGAGAGAGAGGAGGAATGGAGGGTGAAGATAGATAGGGTTACATAGAGGAAAAGTAAAGTCGTGTCAATTTTTATCAAATTATTTGTCACGTGCTGAGTATAACAGGTGTAGACTTTACTGTGAAATGCTTACTGGAGAGGCCTTTCCCAACAGTGCAGCGTTAAAGTGTCCAATGAATGTGAAAGTGTCCAATAAAGTGTCCAATGCATGAGTGTGAAAGTGTCCAATGCATGAGTGTGAAAGTGTCCAATGAATGAGTGTGAAAGTGTCCAATGAATGAGTGTGAAAGTGTCCAATGGATGAGTGTGCATAGAGGCCGTGCAACAACAACAAAAAGGGGTCTATGCATATAGTCTGGGTAGTAGTTTGATGAAGTGTTTGGCAGTCTGATGGCTGGTGTATGTACAGGATACACATGGTATACACCTTCCTATTGAATGCTTACTGCCAGGTTCCTTCTCTATAATGACACAACAATAAGACATAATAACACAACACAGCTATTCTTCAACATATTCTTATAGCCTAAATATTGTTATCTTTTTGTTGAATGATATCCATTGAATTGTGTCAATTTTCTGTTATGAAATAAGAACCCCCACCAACTAAAGAGGTTCCTCGATGAACCCCACCTCCTATGGGGTTCTTGGAATAACCTTTTGGGGGGCATTTTGAGTGCCAAGAACTCTAAGGTTCTTTGACGAACTTCAAGGATCTGAGAAGAACCCTTGTTGAACAACACATTTTTAGAGTGTATAGTTATTGTTAAAAAGGTAGAAACACGTCAAATAGCATGAGATTCATTGAACCAATTATGAGAAGTAGAAAAATAAGAATATGAAAGTGTGATTAAAAGTTAGGGAGGATTGGGTCAAACTGAACGTTGGGGAGGATTGGGTCACACTGAAAGTTAGGGAGGATTGGGTCAAGATGAAAGTTGGGGAGGATGGGGTCAAACTGAAAGTTGGGGAGGATTGGGTCAAACTGAAAGTTAGGGAGGATTGGGTCAAAATGAAAGTTGGGGAGGATGGGGTCAAACTGAAAGTTGGGGAGGATTGGGTCAAACTGAAAGTTGGGGAGGATGGGGTCAAACTGAAAGTTGGGGAGGATGGGGTCAAACTGAAAGTTGGGGAGGATGGGGTCAAACTGAAAGTTGGGGAGGATGGGGTCAAACTGAAAGTTGGGGAGGATGGGGTCAAACTGAAAGTTGGGGAGGATGGGGTCAAACTGAAAGTTGGGGAGGATTGGGTCAAACTGAAAGTTGGGGAGGATGGGGTCAAACTGAAAGTTGGGGAGGATGGGGTCAAACTGAAAGTTGGGGAGGATGGGGTCAAACTGAAAGTTGGGGAGGATTGGGTCAAACTGAAAGTTAGGGAGGATGGGGTCAAACTGAAAGTTGGGGAGGATGGGGTCAAACTGAAAGTTGGGGAGGATGGGGTCAAACTGAAAGTTGGGGAGGATTGGGTCAAACTGAAAGTTGGGGAGGATGGGGTCAAACTGAAAGTTGGGGAGGATGGGGTCAAACTGAAAGTTGGGGAGGATGGGGTCAAACTGAAAGTTGGGGAGGATTGGGTCAAACTGAAAGTTAGGGAGGATGGGGTCAAACTGAAAGTTGGGAGGATGGGGTCAAACTGAAAGTTGGGGAGGATGGGGTCAAACTGAAAGTTAGGGAGGATTGGGTCAAACTGAAAGTTGGGGAGGATGGGGTCAAACTGAAAGTTGGGGAGGATGGGGTCAAACTGAAAGTTGGGGAGGATTGGGTCAAACTGAAAGTTAGGGAGGATGGGGTCAAACTGAAAGTTGGGGAGGATGGGGTCAAACTGAAAGTTGGGGAGGATGGGGTCAAACTGAAAGTTGGGGAGGATGGGGTCACACTGAAAGTTGGGGAGGATGGGGTCAAACTGAAAGTTGGGGAGGATGGGGTCAAACTGAAAGTTGGGGAGGATGGGGTCAAACTGAAAGTTGGGGAGGATGGGGTCAAACTGAAAGTTGGGGAGGATGGGGTCAAACTGAAAGTTAGGGAGGATTGGGTCAAACTGAAAGTTGGGGAGGATGGGGTCAAACTGAAAGTTAGGGAGGATGGGGTCAAACTGAAAGTTAGGGAGGATGGGGTCAAACTGAAAGTTGGGGAGGATGGGGTCAAACTGAAAGTTGGGGAGGATGGGGTCAAACTGAAAGTTAGGAGGATGGGGTCAAACTATCCTGAGAGCTGGAGAATTAAAGTAGAATGTTTAACTGGCCCGTCTCTGCAGGGGGTTTGATGTAACACATGATGATGTCATTATATTACTATATGAGGAGGGTCATTCATCACTTTAGTCCATTTAGCTCTATTTTACTTCCTGTTTAAGGAAAAGGATATTTATCATTTCTCTGTAGAATAGCTCATCCTTTCTTTCCCTCCCCTCTACTCGCTGCCCGACTTCCATCCTTTCTCTCTCACCTCCTGCTTTCTATTCACCCTCTCATCCCTC
>NC_092159.1:11990778-12008278 GCF_045791955.1 Oncorhynchus clarkii lewisi
CTACTCTCATTTGAGAGTATCTATCTCCCACTAGTTAGTATATACTGTTAATGTACACAGGCTTAGAAACTACTCTCATTTGAGAGTATCGATCTCCCACTAGTTAGTATATACTGTTAATGTACACAGGCTTAGAAACTACTCTCATTTGAGAGTATCGATCTCCCACTAGTTAGTATATACTGTTAATGTACACAGGCTTAGAAACTACTCTCATTTGAGAGTATCTATCTCCCACTAGTTAGTATATACTGTTAATGTACACAGGCTTAGAAACTACTCTCATTTGAGAGTATCGATCTCCCACTAGTTAGTATATACTGTTAATGTACACAGGCTTAGAAACTACTCTCATTTGAGAGTATCTATCTCCCACTAGTTAGTATATACTGTTAATGTACACAGGCTTAGAAACTACTCTCATTTGAGAGTATCTATCTCCCACTAGTTAGTATATACTGTTAATGTACACAGGCTTAGAAACTACTCTCATTTGAGAGTATCGATCTCCCACTAGTTAGTATATACTGTTAATGTACACAGGCTTAGAAACTACTCTCATTTGAGAGTATCGATCTCCCACTAGTTAGTATATACTGTTAATGTACACAGGCTTAGAAACTACTCTCATTTGAGAGTGTCTATCTCCCACTAGTTAGTATATACTGTTAACCTCTTTGATCTCTAGGGGCGCTATTTCATTTTTGGATAAAAAACGTTCCCGTTTTAAGCGCGATATTTTGTCACGAAAAGATGCTCGACTATGCATATTCTTGACAGTTTTTGAAAGAAAACACTCTGAAGTTTCAGAATCTGCAAAGATATTGTCTGTAAGTGCCCCAGAACTCATTCTACAGGCGAAACCAAGATGATGCATCAACCAGGAAATGAGCAGAATTTCTGAAGCTCTGTTTTCCATTGTCTCCTTATATGGCTGTGATTGCGCAAGGAATGAGCCTACACTTTCTGTCGTTCCCCCAAAGTGTTAGTAGCATTGTGACGTATTTGTAGGCATATCATTGGAAGATTGACCATAAGAGACTACATTTTCCAAGTGTCCGCCTGGTGTCCCTGCGTCGAAATTGGAGCGTAAAGCCAGGTGCAATTATTTTTCCATTTGAGAGCAAGGAGAAACCAGGCTTCCACGAAGGATATATCATTGAAGAGATATGTGGAAAAACACCTTGAGGATTGATTCTAAACCACGTTTGCCATGTTTCAGTCGATATTATGGAGTTCATTTGGAAAAAAGTTCGCGTTTTGAGGGCTGAATTTTCGTTTTTTTTTTTTTTTTTTTTTTTTTTTTTTGGTAGCCAAATGTGATGTACAAAACGGAGCTATTTCTAATACACAAAGAATCTTTTTGGAAAAACGGAGCATCTGCTATCTAACTGAGAGTCTCCTCATTGAAAACATCAGAAGTTCTTCAAAGGTAAGTTATTTTATTTGAAGGCTTTACTTGTTTTTGTGATAGTTGCCTGCTAAATGCTAACGCTAATGCTAACGCTAATGCTAACGCTAAATGCTACACTAGCTAGCTACTGTTACACAAATGATTGTTTTCCTATGGTTGAAAAGCATATTTTGAAAATCTGAGATGACAGTGTTGTTAACAAAAGGCTAAGCTTGTGAGCTAGCATATTTATTTCATTTCATTTGCGATTTTCATGAATAGTTAACGTTGCGTTATGGTAATGAGCTTAGGTCTATAAATAGAATCCCGGATCCGGGTTTGGTCGTCGCAACAGGTTAATGTACACAGGCTTAGAAACTACTCTCATTTGAGAGTATCTATCTCCCAATAGTTAGTATATACTGTTAATGTACACAGGCTTAGAAACTACTCTCATTTGACTTGATACCTTGGGGTGTTTTACCACGGTTGCTTTGTATCTCCTTGGATAGCAACACACACACACACACACCCAGATACACCTACGCAATCTGGTACGTATGCACACACGCACAGGATAACACACAGACACACACACAGGATAATACACAGACACACACACAGGATAATACACAGACACACACCCAGATACACCTACGCAATCTGCTACGTACGCACACACACACAGGATAATACACAGACACACACACAAGATAATACACAGACACACACACACACAGGATAATACACAGACACACGCACAGGATTATACACAGACACACGCACAGGATAATACACAGACACACACACAGGATAATACACAGACACACACACAGGGTAATACACAGACACACACACAGGATAATACATAGACACATACACACAGGATAATACACAGACACACGCACAAGATAATACACAGACACACACACAGACACACACACACAGGATAATACACAGACACACGCACAGGATAATACACAGACACACACACATGATAATACACAGACACACACACAGACACACACACAGGATAATACACAGACACACACACAGACACACACAGGATAATACACAGACACACACACAGACACACACACAGGATAATATACAGACACACACACAGACACATGATAATAGACAGACACACACACAGACACACACAGAGGATAATACACAGACACACACACAGACACATGATAATACACAGACACACACACAGGATAATACACAGACACACACACAGACACACACACCGGATAATACACAGACACACACACAGACACACACACAGGATAATACACAGACACACACACAGACACACACACAGGATAATACACAGACACACACACACACAGGATAATACACAGACACACACACAGGCACACACACAGGATAATACACAGACACACACACAGACACATGATAATACACAGACACACACACAGACACACACACAGGATAATACACAGACACACACACAGACACACACACCGGATAATACACAGACACACACACAGACACACACACACACAGGATAACACACAGACACACACACAGGATAATACACAGGATAACACACAGACACACACACACACACACACACACACACACACACACACAAACACACACACACACACACACAGACACACACACAGGATAATACACAGACACACACACAGACACACACACACACAGGATAACACACAGACACACACACAGGATAATACACAGGATAACACACAGACACACACACACACACACACACACACACACACACAGACACACACACAGGATAATACATCTCCCTGCATTCTCCCTGGATTCTTTTCTGCCTCAAATTGATGAGCTTTTCATCCATGTTATTTTCTTTCAGCCAATCTTTCCCTGACAGGCCTCATTGGTTTTCCATTGTTGTTGTTGGGAGGGTTGTTTCGGTTCAGGTCCATTTCTTCTAGTGTTACAAGCCAAATCGCCCATATAACCATTAGTAAGGTCCTTAGGGGGGCCTTGTCATGTCAGCCTGGTTATACCTCATGTTCAAGGTTGCTACTGTGCTTTCAACCAGTGCTTTGACTCAGTCCACTCAGACCTGCTGCACTGTATTTCCCTCCTTCCTGTGGGGGTTTAACTGTCCTTATTGAGCACGGATTGGCTGAATGTCTCCCAAAGCAGGAAGTATGACAACCTGTATTGACTGCTGATTGGTTGCCTGTCTCTGTATTGATTGTTGATTGGTTGTCTGTGTGTCAGGTGGGGAACCTGGGCCTGCTGTTTATGTTGCTGTTCTTCATCTACGCTGCTCTGGGGGTGGAACTGTTTGGAGAGCTGGGTGAGTCTGTTTTAATAGTACCTTAAAACCGCTAACAATAATAGAAAATGTACTGAACAAAAACCTCTCATCCTTGATAAAATGGCTAAAGGCATAACCAAAATGTACTGTACTGAACAAACACATCTCATCCTTGATAAAATGGCTAAAGGCATAACCAAAATGTACTGTACTGAACAAACACATCTCATCCTTGATAAAATGGCTAAAGGCATAACCAAAATGTACTGTACTGAACAAACACATCTCATCCTTGATAAAAAGGCTAAATGTATAACCAAAATGAACTATACTGAACAAAAACCTTTCATACTTGATTAAAAGCTAAAGGCATAATCAAAATGTACTATACTGAACAAACACATCTCATACTTGATAATTAGGCTAACAATACATTTTCCTGAGGCTCTATACCCTTATCTCTGGGCCAAAACAAATACTCATTCAAAAATTGCAGTGAACTGTCAGAAATAAGTAAACAAGTTTTATGTTTATTCATATTCTGTTGAGCAGTGATAAATTAATCTCTTCTCCCACCTTTCTCTACAACTCAACTCCCTTCACTCTCTCTCACTCTTTCTCCCTCCCTCCCCTCCATCTCTCAGTGTGTAATGCTGACTACCCGTGTGAGGGCATGAGTCGGCACGCCACCTTCGAGAACTTTGGTATGGCCTTTCTCACCCTCTTCCAGGTCTCCACCGGAGACAACTGGAACGGCATCATGAAGGTACAAAAAACCCTCAGTCAACGTATCTGGTAAAATAAGGGTCAAATAACATAAATCAATTAAAATGGTAAATTTAGGTTATTTATGACTTTAAACACTAGAGAATCATGAGAAATATAGACAGAAGTAGCACAGAAGCTGGACAGAAAATGAGAACAAGACTGTGCCGACAGAAAGAGAGAGGGAGAGAAGAACGAGAGCGGGAGAGAGAGGTAGAGAGAGAGAGAGGGAGAGAGAGAGAGAGAGGGAGAGAGAGAGAGGGAGAGAGAGAGAGAGAGGGAGAGAGAGAGGGAGAGACAGAGAGAGAGGGAGAGAGAGAGAGAGAGAGGAGAGAGAGAGAGAGAGAGAGAGAGAGAGAGGGAGAGAGAGAGAGAGAGAGAGGGAGAGAGAGAGAGGGAGGGAGAGCGAGGGAGAAAGAGAGAGGGAGGGAGAGAGGGAGGGAGAGAGAGCGAGGGAGAGAGAGAGAGGGAGGGAGAGAGATAGAGGGAGAGAGAGAGAGAGGGAGAGAGAGAGAGAGAGAGAGAGAGAGAGCGCAGAGGGATCTGTTTTATAGTGGTAGCTAAAAGCTTTCAACAAGATTGCATCGAGGGTCTTTCACAACACATGGCTATCAGGGGGAAGAGATCATACAAAGTCCATTGCTTCCAATCAGATCCTGTGAATTATGCATATAGTCCTTTAGTCTAACAGATGCTCTTGTCCATAGCAGCATAGAGGTGACTGAAATGGACAGATATCTAACCGACAGATACTACTAACTAATGAAGTACTTATTCACAGATCTCTAACCGACAGAGACGACTAGCTAATGAAGTACTTATTCACAGATCTCTAACCAACAGAGACGACTAGCTAATGAAGTACTTATTCACAGATATCTAACCGACAGAGACGACTAGCTAATGAAGTACTTATTCACAGATCTCTAACCGACAGAGACGACTAGCTAATGAAGTACTTATTCACAGATCTCTAACCGACAGAGACGACTAGCTAATGAAGTACTTATTCACAGATCTCTAACCGACAGAGACGACTAGCTAATGAAGTACTTATTCACAGACCTCTAACCGACAGAGACGACTAGCTAATGAAGTACTTATTCACAGATCTCTGACCGACAGAGACGACTAGCTAATGAAGTACTTATTCACAGGGAGTTGATAATAGTTAATATTTTTCAATTGGTTATATTGCTACCTCATTTGAGAAAATTAGTCTACCTCTGTAAATCTTATTTTTCTCAACCCCCTTTCTTTCTCTCTTTCTTTCTTTCTTTCTTTCTCTCTTTCTTTCTTTCTTTCTCTCTTTCTTTCTTTCTTTCTATGTATTTTCTATCTATGTTTGTTTATTTTCCTTGTTCCTGTCTGTCCTCCAGGACACCCTGCGTGAGTGCCCTCCAGGACCCAGTGACTACCCGTGCCACGCTGGACTCCAGTTCATCTCTCCCATGTACTTTGTCTCCTTCGTCCTCACCGCCCAGTTCGTACTCATCAACGTGGTGGTGGCTGTGCTCATGAAGGTACTGTATGGGGGGACACACAGCGCAGACCAGTCTGTCCTCATAAAACACACACACCGACACACAGCAACACACACACACACACACACACACACCACTGTGCAATAATGTGGAACTGAATGTCTAAACGTAGAACAAGATTCCAGATATTACTGTAAGGATTAATAGAATGCTGAAAGACACTAAGATGGCAGAAGAGTCCATTCACCTGTCACAGTTGGATAACTAAAGTCATGTGATCTGTTTTCCTGGAAGCACCTGGACGACTCAAACAAAGAGGCCCAGGAGGATGCTGAGATGGATGCAGAGATTGAGCTGGAGCTAGCCCAGGGACAACTCCAACTACCCACCTGCTGCATGGGGGGGCTGGGCACTGGGCTGGTCGTGGCTGGGGCCTCTGGAGCGCCTGGTGATTTTACTAGATTTTTTCAGTGAATATTAATATGATTTATTTATTTTGTCTACCTGCCCTGGGACCTCTAGCTAGCCGGCTAAATCTGACACATTTACAGATATGTTGATTGATGTGCATTGTCTCTGTCAAATACATGTAACAAATGAAATTAAATGAAAATTTGACCATGTAAAAACAAATCTCAACCAACCATGTGGATACAATGCATTTTAAAATCATTAATGACAACACAAACATTGTTTACTGTTTATTTCCATTGTGGTCTTCTTCTATCCATTGTGGTCTTCTATCCATTGTGGTCTTCTATCCATTGTGGTCTTCTTCTATCCATTGTGGTCTTCTTCTTTACATTGTGGTCTTCTTCTATCCATTGTGGTCTTCTATCCATTGTGGTCTTCTATCCATTGTGGTCTTCTATCCATTGTGGTCTTCTATCCATTGTGGTCTTCTATACGTTGTGGTCTTCTATCCATTGTGGTCTTCCTCTATCCATTGTGGTCTTCTATCCATTGTGGTCTTCTTCTATCCATTGTGGTCTTCTTCTTTACATTGTGGTCTTCTATCCATTGTGGTCTTCTATCCATTGTGGTCTTCTTCTATCCATTGTGGTCTTCTTCTTTACATTGTGGTCTTCTTCTATCCATTGTGGTCTTCTTCTATCCATTGTGGTCTTCTATCCATTGTGGTCTTCTATACGTTGTGGTCTTCTATCCATTGTGGTCTTCCTCTATCCATTGTGGTCTTCTATCCATTGTGGTCTTCTTCTATCCATTGTGGTCTTCTTCTTTACATTGTGGTCTTCTATCCATTGTGGTCTTCTATCCATTGTGGTCTTCTTCTATCCATTGTGGTCTTCTTCTTTACATTGTGGTCTTCTTCTATCCATTGTGGTCTTCTTCTATCCATTGTGGTCTTCTATCCATTGTGGTCTTCTTCTATCCATTGTGGTCTTCTTTACATTGTGGTCTTCTTCTATCCATTGTGGTCTTCTATCCATTGTGGTCTTCTTTCCATTGTGGTCTTCCTCTATCCATTGTGGTCTTCCTCTATCCATTGAGGTCTTCAGGTGGAGGTGGAGGGTTGGAAGGAGGGAGCAGGCAGGGTCAGGGGGTAGGGCTGATGACAGGGGCCGTAGTGGATCACAGTGGAGTGACCCCTCCCCATAGAGGAGGAGAAAGACACGAGGGACACAGACGACATCACAGGCGGAAGCTGTACTCACCTGCACAGGTTTGTGCACAGGTTAGTGTACTGGGATTCTGTTCTGTTCTATTTGATTAGGTTTTACTCTACGATACTCTACTCGAATCTGCTCTACTTTACTGTAATCTAATCTACTCTACTATAATGTACTTTCATCTAATTTGCTCTACTTTACTGTAATCTAATCTACTCTATTATAATGTACTTGAATCTAATCTACTTGATTTTACTGTAATCTAATCTACTCTACTGTAATCTGATCTACTCTATTATAATGTACTGTAATCTAATATACTCTACTGTAATCTACTCTTCTGTAATATGCTATACTCTACTCTACTATACTCTACTGTAATCTAATCTACTCTACTAAACCTACAGAGGTGTAAATCTATAGATATGTTCCATCTGAGTCTACCTACTAGTTGCATACGGTATACACAAGCACCCACTGCCAATAATAGTGTTCTCCAAACACAACCTTTCATATACACACACATCACCACTCCTCTCCTCATCCCCTTTCCTCTGTCTAAAAATAACCATCTGTTTTAAACACAGGACCATCAGCAAGTCCAATCTAGTCTTGCTATCAGTGTTAGCTACGTAATTAAAACACCTAGAGACAAGAACACACACACTTACTTATAGAACTAAAGCCTGCCTGAGCAAAATGTAATTTACTAAGCCTGAAGAGGGAGGGAGGGAGGGAGGGAGGGAGGGAGAGAGAGGGGGAGGGAGAGAGAGGGAGAGAGAGAGAGAGAGAGAGAGAGAGAGGGGGAGGGAGGGAGGGAGGGAGGGAGGGAGGGAGGGAGGGAGGGAGGGACTACTTAGGATGTAGAATGACAGTGGGTGGTGATATACTGTCCAGATTATTGTCTCTCAGCCCACTGGTATTTTTAAACTGGAGGAGGAGAAATAAGGGAGAGAATCTCTCCATCTTCCTGTATCTCTCTCTAGCATCTCTTTATTTCTCAGTAACTTTCCCCATAGCTCTCTCTTTACTATCTCTCTCTGAGAAATCGCTCTCTCTCTCTGTCTCTCTCTCTGTCTCTCAATTCAATTCAATTCAAGGGCTTTATTGTCATGGGAAACATGTGTTAACATTGCCAAAGCAAGTGAGGTAGATAATATATAAAGTGAAATAAACAATGAAAATTAACAGTAAACATCACACATACAGAAGTTTGAAAACAATAAAGACATTACAAATGTCATATTATATATATATACAGTGTTTTAACAATGTACAAATGGTTAAAGGACACAAGATAAAATAAATAAGCATAGATATGGGTTGTATTTACAATGGTGTGTGTTCTTCACTGGTTGCCCTTTTCCCTTGGCAACAGGTCACAAATCTTGCTGCTGTGATGGCACACTGGAATTTCACCCAGTAGATATGGGAGTTTTTCAAAATTGGATTTGTTTTCGAATTCTTTGTGGATCTGTGTAATCTGAGGGAAATATGTCTCTCTAATATGGTCATACATTGGGCAGCAGGTTTGGAAGTGCAGCTCAGTTTCCACCTCATTTTGTGGGCAGTGAGCACATAGCCTGTCTTCTCTTGAGAGCCATGTCTGCCTACAGCGGCCTTTCTCAATGGCAAGGCTATGCTCACTAAGTCTGTACATAGTCAAAGCTTTCCTTAAGTTTGTGTCAGTCACAGTAGTCAGGTATTCTGCCATTGTGTACTCTCTGTTTAGGGCCAAATAGCATTCTAGTTTGCTCTGTTTTTTGTTAATTCTTTAAAATATCTCTCTCTCTCTCTCTGTCTCTCTGTCTCTGTCTCTCTCTGTTCTTTCTCTGTCTCTCTCTCTGTTCTCTGTCTCTCTATCTTTCTCTCTGTTCTGTCTCGCTCTCTCTGTTCTCTCTCGCTCTGTTCTGTCCCTCTCTCTCTCTCTCTCTCTCTCTCTCTCTCTCTCTCTCTCCCTCCCTGTTCTGTCTTTCTCTCTCTGTTCTCTCTGTTCTCTCTGCTCTCTCTCTCTCTCTCTCTCTCTCTCTCTGTTCTGTCTCTCTCTCTCTGCTCTCTCTCTCTCTCTCTCGCTCTCTCTCTCTCTGTCTCTCTGTCTCTCTCTGTGCATGTGTGTTTGAGTACGAAGACTTCCCAGACCTCAGAGTACATGTTATTGCTTGAAGCAGTAGTTGAGACAGTTGGACTATTGAGCCAACCAAGAGGGGGGTCACAGTGGGGTGTGATTGGTTATGGTGCAGTGGTGGATGGGAGGCCAGCTGGGAGGGCAGCCAATCAAATGAGGTCAGCGCCAACACTTACCCACCCAGGACCTCCGAGTTGGCCAATCGTTGAGCGCCTGCTGAGTTGCATGCCCGCCTGTAACCTTTCTGTGTGTCTCTGTGTGGGTGTCCATCTCTCTGAGGGTAGTGGAGAGTGTGAGGGGAGGAGGGCAGACTGCCAGTCAATAGCTGGAGCTTGGCAGTGCCCACAGAGAAAGACAGGAACACACACACACTCTCACACGTACACACAAACACCAGCTCTTCAATATCTAATTGAAACTCCAACCTCTACTTGAAAGACTTTTTAACTCTGGGTTATTTTAATTAGAAGCAGAACCTCTCGATGCAGCACATTGATCCTGTAGAATATCCAGTCACTGGAATTCTATTCAATGGAATATCTGGTTGAATGGAAGTTAACGATGCTCATTAGCTCTTAAAACACAAACAATGTTTAGTATGAGCAGCATTTGTCTTGGATCTCCCCTGCCTTGTGCCATGGAGTCTATATGGGGAAGGGTGTGTGTGTGCTTGGCTCTACCTGTGAGAGTTAGAAATAACAGGACGCGTACCAGATAATGTTTAATTAAACAACAGAACAGAATGAATCATCTTCACTATGGGTTATGAAAAGAGAACAGAATGAATCATCTTCACTATGGGTTATGAAAAGAGAACAGAATGAATCATCTTCACTATGGGTTATAAAAAGAGAACAGAATGAATCATCTTCACTATGGGTTATGAAAAGAGAACAGAATGAATCATCTTCACTATGGGTTATGAAAAGAGAACAGAATGAATCATCTTCACTATGGGTTATGAAAAGAGAACAGAATGAATCATCTTCACTGTGGGTTATGAAAAGAGAACAGAATGAATCATCTTCACTATGGGTTATGAAAAGAGAACAGAATGAATCATCTTCACTATGGGTTATGAAAAGAGAACATAATGAATCATCTTCACTATGGGTTATGAAAAGAGAACAGAATTAATCATCTTCACTCTGGGTTATGAATAGAGAACAGAATGAATCATCTTCACTCTGGGTTATGAAAAGAGAACAGAATGAATCATCTTCACTATGGGTTATGAAAAGAGAACAGAATGAATCATCTTCACTATGGGTTATGAAAAGAGAACAGAATGAATCATCTTCACTCTGGGTTATGAAAAGAGAACAGAATGAATCATCTTCACTGTGGGTTATGAAAAGAGAACAGACTGAATCATCTTCACTATGGGTTATTAAAATAGAACAGACTGAATCATCTTCACTATGGGTTATTAAAATAGAACAGACTGAATCATCTTCACTATGGGTTATGAAAAGAGAACAGACTGAATCATCTTCACTATGGGTTATTAAAAGAGAACAGACTGAATCATCTTCACTATGGGTTATGAAAAGAGAACAGACTGAATCATCTTCACTATGGGTTATTAAAAGAGAACAGAATGAATCATCTTCACTCTGGGTTATGAAAAGAGAACAGACTGAATCATCTTCACTATGGGTTATTAAAAGAGAACAGACTGAATCATCTTCACTATGGGTTATGAAAAGAGAACAGAATGAATCATCTTCACTCTGGGTTATGAAAAGAGAACAGAATGAATCATCTTCACTATGGGTTATGAAAAGACGGAAGCATAAAGACAGAACGAGAGAGATGAGAGGGGGATACATTTTACACAAGTAAGACGGCTTGGGAGAGAGTGTGAAAGAGAGAGAAGGGAGGAGGAGGGTGAGAAAGAGAGAAAGAGAGCGACAGAGGGACAGAGAGAGAAAGCGAGAAAGCCTTGAAATACCATAGAAACGGCCAGCCCTAGAATGAGCATCTCTGTCTGAGGGCTGACTACAGGAAGTGGATGCCAAGATGTTGAGTTTGACAGACAGGAAATCAAACACACTGACAGGGACAGGCCCCGGGGGTAGATGTCACACACACACACACACACACACACACACACACACAGAGAGATCACCGAGGTGTGTTAACACCGTGTGTGTTCATACAGAGTGCTAGACGCTGCCTGGATCTTCTGTCTTCAGGCTTGATGATGTGAATCACCATCACACTGAGAAGCTAAAACACACAGCAGGAATGATCATCACAGGCTGCTCCTGTCAAACCACCAACGCTTTCTTCATCAAGGGCAGAGTTTGGTCTGGTAAACCTAGTCTGGTTAAACCTAGTCTGGTAAACCTAGTCTGGTTAAACCTAGTCTGGTTAAACCTAGTCTGGTAAACCTAGTCTGGTTAAACCTAGTCTGGTTAAACCTAGTCTGGTAAACCTAGTCTGGGTAAACCTAGTCTGGTAAACCTAGTCTGGTTAAACCTAGTCTGGGTAAACCTAGTCTGGTAAACCTAGTCTGGTTAAACCTAGTCTGGTAACCTAGTCTGGTTAAACCTAGTCTGGTTAACCTAGTCTGGTAAACCTAGTCTGGTAAACCTAGTCTGGTTAAACCTAGTCAAAATGTTAATGTATTCTTATTTGAGTCAGATGTCAGAATGCTTTATAGAGTGGATCTTCATGTTTCTTATTGGCATTCACAAAAGTACCAAGTACAGTATGCACCTTGTGTGAGGAACGGCCCATAGCATCAGGAGCCTATTTCCTGTTCCTGTAGCGTGAGACAGCTTGATGTACAAGTACACCCCCTGGATAGGACGCTCGTCTACGTGTCTCAGGGACTCACTCCCAATCTATTTCCTGTTCCTGTAGTGTGAGGCAGCTTGATGTACAAGTACACCCCCTGGATAGGACGCTCGTCTACGTGTCTCAGGGACTCACTCCCAATCTATTTCCTGTTCCTGTAGTGTGAGGCAGCTTGATGTACAAGTACACCCCCTGGATAGGACGCTCGTCTACGTGTCTCAGGGACTCACTCCCAATCTATTTCCTGTTCCTGTAGCGTGAGGCAGCTTGATGTATAAGTACACCCCCTGGATAGGACGCTCGTCTACGTGTCTCAGGGACTCACTCCCAATCTATTTCCTGTTCCTGTAGCGTGAGGCAGCTTGATGTACAAGTACACCCCCTGGATAGGACGCTCGTCTACGTGTCTCAGGGACTCACTCCCAATCTATTTCCTGTTCCTGTAGCGTGAGGCAGCTTGATGTACAAGTACACCCCCTGGATAGGACGCTCGTCTACGTGTCTCAGGGACTCACTCCCAATCTATTTCCTGTTCCTGTAGCGTGAGGCAGCTTGATGTACAAGTACACCCCCTGGATAGGACGCTTGTCTACGTGTCTCAGGGACTTACTCCCAATCTATTTCCTGTTCCTGTAGCGTGAGGCAGCTTGAT
Organism: Oncorhynchus clarkii lewisi; assembly: GCF_045791955.1. NCBI lineage: Eukaryota > Metazoa > Chordata > Actinopteri > Salmoniformes > Salmonidae > Oncorhynchus > Oncorhynchus clarkii. Next base: position 12,003,927 of record NC_092159.1, read on the forward strand.
GTACAAGTACACCCCCTGGATAGGACGCTTGTCTACGTGTCTCAGGGACTCACTCCCAATCTATTTCCTGTTCCTGTAGCGTGAGGCAGCTTGATGTACAAGTACACCCCCTGGATAGGACGCTTGTCTACGTGTCTCAGGGACTTACTCCCAATCTATTTCCTGTTCCTGTAGCGTGAGGCAGCTTGATGTACAAGTACACCCCCTGGATAGGACGCTTGTCTACGTGTCTCAGGGACTCACTCCCAATCTATTTCCTGTTCCTGTAGTGTGAGGCAGCTTGATGTACAAGTACACCCCCTGGATAGGACGCTTGTCTACGTGTCTCAGGGACTTACTCCCAATCTATTTCCTGTTCCTGTAGCGTGAGGCAGCTTGATGTACAAGTACACCCCCTGGATAGGACACTTGTCTACGTGTCTCAGGGACTTACTCCCAATCTATTTCCTGTTCCTGTAGCGTGAGGCAGCTTGATGTACAAGTACACCCCCTGGATAGGACACTTGTCTACGTGTCTCAGGGACTTACTCCCAATCTATTTCCTGTTTCTGTAGCGTGAGGCAGCTTGATGTACAAGTACACCCCCTGGATAGGACGCTTGTCTACGTGTCTCAGGAACTTACTCCCAATCTATTTCCTTAATGCTGAGTGCCAAGGAGTATGCCTCGCCCGGGGATCAAACTTCCAACCTTCCTATCTCCGGGCGCACACTCACTGTATTGTAGGTAAATGTATGAGTTGGCCTGTAATGAGTTGTACACAGTACCAGTCAAAAGTTTGGACACACCTACTCATTCAAGCGTGTTTCTTTATTTAGACTATTTTCTACATTGTAGAATAATAGTGAATACATCAAAACTATGAATAACACATATGGAATCATGTAGTAACCAAAAAAGTGTTAAACAAATCAAAATATATTTTATATTTGAGATTTTTCAAAGTAGCCAACCTTTTCCTTGATGACAGCTTTGCACCCTCTTGGCATTCTCTCAACCTGCTTCATGAGGTAGTCACCTGGAATGCATTTCAATTAACAGGTGTGCCTTGTTAATAGTTAATTTGTGGAATTTCTTTCCTTCTTAATGCGTTTGAGCCAATCAGTTGTGTTGTCAAATCAAATGTTATTGGTCACATACACATGGTTAGCAGATGTTGTTGTGCGTGTAGTGAAATGTTTCTGCTTTTAGATCCGACAGTGCAGCAGTATCTAACAGATAATATCTAACAATTCCATAACAAACCTAATACACACAGTCTAGTATGGAATGGAATGGGATGAGAATATATACACTACCGTTCAAAAGTTTGGGGTCACTTAGAAATGTCCTTGTTTTTGAAAGAAAAGCACATTTTTTGTCCATTAAAATAACATCAAGTAATGTTGTTAATGTTTTGTTGTAAATTACTATTGTAGCTGGAAACTGCAGATTGTTTATGGAATATCTACATAGGCGAACAGAGGCCCATTATCAGCAACCATCACTCCTGTGTTCCAATGGCACATTGTGTTAGCTAATCCAAGTTTGTCATTTTAAAAGGCTAATTGATCATTAGAAAACCCTTTTGCAATCTGTTAGCACAACTGAAAACTGCTGTTCTCATTAAAGAAGCAATAAAACGGGCCTCCTTTAGACTAGTTGAGTATCTGGAGCGTCAGAATTTGTTGGTTTGATTACAAGCTCAAAATGGCAGAAACAATTAACTTTCTAATGAAACTCGTCAGTTTATTCTTGTTCTGAAAAATGAAGGCTATTTCATGTGAGAAATTGCCAAGAAACTGAAGATCTCATACAACGCTGTGTACTACTCCCTTCACAGAACAGAACAAACTGGCTCTAACCAGAATAGAAAGAGGAGTCGGAGGCCCGGTGCACAACTGAGCAAGAGGACAAGTACATTAGAGTGTCTAGTTTGAGAAACAGATGCCTCACAAGCTCTCAAATGGCAGCCCCATTAAATAGTACCCGCAAAACACCAGTCTCAACGTCAACAGTGAGGAGGCGACTCCGGGATGCTGGCCTTCTAGGCAGAGTTGCAAAGAAAAAGCCATATCTCAGACTGGCCAAGAAAAAGATAAGATTAATATGGGCAAAAGAACCCAGACACTGGACAGAGGAATGCTGCCTAGAAGGCCAGCATCCCGGAGTCGCCTCCTCACTGTTGACGTTGAGACTGGTGTTTTGTGGGTACTATTTAATGAAGCTGCCAGTTTTCTAATGATCAATTAGCCTTAAAATGATAAGCTTGGATTAGCTAACACAACGTGCCATTGGAACACAGGAGTGATGGTTGCTGATAATGGGCCTCTGTACGCCTATGTAGATATTCCATTAAAAATCAGCCGTTTCCAGCTACAATAGTCATTTACAACATTAACAATGTCTGCACTGAATTTCGGATCAATTTGATGTTATTTTAATGAACAAAAATGGTGCTTTTCTTTCTAAAACAAGGACAATTCTAAGTGACCCCAAACTGTTGAACGGTGGTGTAAGTATAAAATATATGGATGAGCAGTGACAGAGCGGCTAAGATGCAATAGATAGTAAAGAATAGATAGTGAAGGATACAGTATACACATATGAGATGAGTAATGCGAGAGATGTAAACATTTTTAAAGTGGTATTATTAAAGTGACTAGTGTTCCATTTATTAAAGTTGCCAATGATTTCAAGTCTGTATGTAGGCAACAGCCTCTCTGTTAGTGATGGCTGTTTAACAGTCTGATGGCCTTAAGATAGAAGCTGTTTTTCAATCTCTGTCCCAGCTCTGATGCACCAGTACTGACCTCGCCTTCTGGACGGTAGCAGGGTGAACAGGCAGTGGCTCGGTGGTTGTTGTCCTTGATGATCTTTTTGGCCTTCCTGTGACATCGGGTGTTGTAGGTGTCCTGGAGGGAAGGTAGTTTGCCCCCGGTGAAGCGTGGTGCAGACCGCACCACCCTCTGGAGAGCTCTGCGTTTGTGGGCGGTGCAGTTGCCGTACCAGGCGGTGATACAGCCCGACAGGATGCTCTCAATTGTTCACCTGTAAAAGTTAGTGGGGTTTTCGGTGACAAGACACATTTTTTCAGCCTTCTAAGGTTGAAGAGGCGCTGTTGCGCCTTCTTCACCACACTGTCTGTGTGTGTGGATCATTTCAGTTTGTCTGTAATATGTACAGTACACCAAGGAACTTAAAACTTTCCACCTTCTCCACTGCTGTCCTGTCGATGTGGATAGGGGGGTGCTCCCTCTGCTGTTTCCTGAAGTCCACAATAATCTTTTTGTTTTGCTGACATTGAGGGAGAGGTTATTTTCCTGACATCACACTCCGAGGGCCCTCACCTCCTCCCTGTAGGCTGTCTCTTCATTGTTGGTAATCAAGCCTACCACTGTGGTGTTGTCTGCAAACTTGATGATTGAGTTGGAAGCGTGCATGGCCATAACAATCATGGGTGAACAGGGAGTACAGGAGAGGCCTGAGATTGCACCCTTGTGGGGCCCACGTGTTGAGGATCAGCGGAGTGGAGATATTGTTTCCTACCTTCAACACCTGGGGGCGGCCCGTCAGGATGTCCAGGACCAAGTTACACAGGGTGGGGTTGAGGCCCAGGGTGTCAAGCTGTGACAAGGTAGTGGTGGTATACAGAAGATAGCCCTATTTGGTAAAAGACCAAGTCCATATTATGTCAAGAACAACTCAAATAAGCAAAGAGAAACGACAGTCCATCATTACTTTAAGACATGAAGGTCAGTCAATCCGGAAAATGTCAAGAACTTTGAAAGTTTCTTTAAGTGCAGTAGAAGAAACCATCGAGCGCTATGATGAAACTGGCTCTCATGAGGACCGACACAGGAAAGGAAGACCCAGAGTTACCTCTGCTGCAGAGGATAAGTTCATTAGAGTTAACTGCATAAGAAATTGCAGGCCAAATAAATGCTTCACAGAGTTCAAGTAACAGACACATCTCAACATCAACTGTTCAGAAGAGACTCCATGAATCAGGTTTTCATAGTCGAAGTGCTTCAAAGATACCACTACTAAAGATACCAATAAGCAGAAACTTGCTTGGGCCAAGAACCACGAGCAATGGGTTAGACCAGTGGAAATCTGTCCTTTTGGTCTGATTTGTCCAAATGTTTGGTTCCAACTGCCTTGCCTTTGTGAGGTGCAGAGTAGGTGAACAGATGATCTCCGCATGTGTGGTTACCACCATGAAGCATGGAGGAGGAGGTGTGATGGTGTGGGAGTGCTTTGTTGGTGACACTGTCAGTGATTTATTTGAATTTACTTAGAAAGATACACTGCTTCTTAATGCAATCGCTTTGTTACATTTCTTTTTAACGTTACAGAAATCGCTCACTATTC
>NC_092159.1:12013278-12060778 GCF_045791955.1 Oncorhynchus clarkii lewisi
CTTCCCTGTAACGCACAGCGTTGAGATTGCCTGCAATGAGAAAAGCTCAATCCGATGATGCTGTGACACACCGCCTCAGACCATGACGGACCCTCCACCTCCAAATCAATCCCGCTCCAGAGTACAGGCCTCGGTGTAACGCTGATTCCTTCAACGATAAATGCGAATCCGACCATCACCCCTGGTGAGACAAAACCGCGACTCGTCAGTGAAGAACACTTTTTGCCAGTCCTGTCTGGTCCAGCAACGGTGGGTTTGTGCCCATAGGCGACGTTGTTGCTGGGGGTGATGTCTGGTGAGGACCTGCCTTTACAACAGGCCTATAAGCCCTCAGTCCAGCCTCACTCCGCCTATTGTGGACAGTCTGAGCACTGATGGAGGGTTTGTGCGTTCCTGGTGTAACTAGAGCAGTTGTTATTGCCATCCTGTACCTGTCCCGCAGGTGTGATGTTCGGATGTACCAATCCTGTGCAGGTGTTGTTACACGTGGTCTGCCACTGCGCGGACGATCAGCTGTCCGTCCTGTCTCCCTGTAGCGCTGTCTTAGTTGTCTCACAGTATGGATATTGCAGTTTATTGCCCTGGCCACATCTGCAGTCCTCATGCCTCCTTGCAGCATGCCTAAGGCACGTTCACGCAGATGAGCAGGGACCCTGGGCATCTATCTTTTGGTGTTTTTCAGAGTCAGTAGAAAGGCCTCTTTAGTGTCCTAAGTTATCATAACTGTGACCTTAAGTGCCTACCATCTGTAAGCAGTTAGTGTCTTAACGACCGTTCCACAGGTGCATGTTCATTAATTGTTTATGGTTCATTGAACAAGCATGGGAAACAGTGTTTAAACCCTTCACAATGAAGATCTGTGAAGTTATTTGGATTTTTCCGAATTATCTTTGAAGACAGGGTTCTGAAAAATTGATGTTTCTTTTTTTGCTGAGTCTACATATGTAAGTAATATAAGTAATATGTGGTTTTCATGACTGTGGGCCTGAAACACATCACGTGTCAGTAATGATGGTGGGATGACTGGGATGTCAATGTTTGATGGTGTGTGTGTGTGGGGGGGGGGGGGGCATACTTTACATACTATGCTAGATGTAGTGCAGTACACAGAGAGAGAACAGTAGTGAGAGGTCTCGCCTTAACCCGACATCATCTGTCCATCCATCTATCTCTCTCTCTCTCCATCTTTCACCCTCTCTTCATTGTTTTTATTTTCTCTCTCTTTATTTCACTTCTCTCTCTCTCCCTTTCTCTCTTTCTCCCATCCCTCCCTCTTTTTCATTATACTGATGGGCTCAGACCAGCTGACAGGGAGATTCCTCAGAGTCGGTCTAATGGTCCAGATATAACCCATACTGCCATATTACCATACCAACCTGTCACTACCACCTCCATGACTGTCAGCCAATCAGCTGCTCAACTTTTTGACACAGTCCACCTAGAGAGCAGGCTGTCAATTACTTACATCACTGTGGGAGTTAGAACTTTAGTCAGTTACAACTTTAGTCAGTTACAACTTTAGTCAGTTACTACTTTAGTCAGTTACTACTTTAGTCAGTTACAACTTTAGTCAGTTACAACTTTAGTCCGTTACAACTTTTGTCCGTTACTACTTTAGTTTGTTACAACTTTTGTCTGTTACAACTTTAGTCCGTTACAACTTTAGTCCGTTACCACTTTAGTCCGTTACAACTTTTGTCCGTTACAACTTTAGTCAGTTACAACTTTAGTCTGTTACAACTTTAGTCAGTTATAACTTTAGTCAGTTACAACTTTAGTCAGATACAACTTTAGTCCGTTACAACTTTAGTCAGTTACAACTTTAGTCCGTTACAACTTTAGTCAGTTACAACTTTAGTCCGTTACAACTTTAGTCCGTTACAACTTTAGTCTGTTACAACTTTAGTCCGTTACAACTTTAGTCCGTTACAACTTTAGTCCGTTACAACTTTTGTCTGTTACTACTTTAGTCCGTTACAACTTTAGTCCGTTACAACTTTAGTCCGTTACAAATTTAGTCAGTTACAACTTTAGTCAGTTACAACTTTTGTCCGTTACAACTTTAGTCAGTTACAACTTTAGTCAGTTACAAATTTAGTCAGTTACAACTTTAGTCCGTTACAACTTTAGTCCGTTACAACTTTAGTCAGTTACAACTTTAGTCAGTTTCTACTTTAGTCAGTTACAACTTTTGTCCGTTACAACTTTAGTCAGTTACAACTTTAGTCAGTTACAACTTTAGTCAGTTACAACTTTAGTCCGTTACAACTTTAGTCCGTTACAACTTTAGTCAGTTACAACTTTAGTCAGTTTCTACTTTAGTCAGTTACAACTTTAGTTTGTTACAACTTTAGTCCGTTACAACTTTAGTCAGTTTCTACTTTAGTCAGTTTCTACTTTAGTCCGTTACAACTTTAGTCCGATACAACTTTAGTCCGTTACAACTTTAGTCTGTTACAACTTTAGTCAGATTCAATTTTAGTTCGTTACAACTTTAGTCCGTTACAACTTTAGTTCGTTACAACTTTAGTCCGTTACAACTTTAGTCCGTTACAACTTTAGTCCGTTACAACTTTAGTCCGTTACAACTTTAGTCCGTTACAACTTTAGTCAGTTACAGCTTTAGTCAGTTACAACTTTAGTCAGATACAACTTTAGTCCGTTACAACTTTAGTTCGTTACAACTTTAGTCCGTTACAACTTTAGTCAGTCACTGGATACAGGGCAACACATTTGAACTGTATGAGTTGTTATGACAGCTTATAGCAAGTGTTATTGTGCACTGTATATGCATTATTTGGCACTTTAAATGCGCTTATAATGAATCATAATATTTTTACCAAAAATAAAGTGTTTCTCACACTTTTCACATAAGAAATCGGGTGTATTGAATAACATAATGTGCTCTGTTGGAATTCTGTGTGTTTGTATTGCAGATCCGATTGGCTGAGGTGGAGCAGGCGTCTCTGATGTCAGAGCAGTTGTCTGACAAGTCGTCATCACTGGCCCTTCCTGATGATCTTAGTCTGGACGACCACAGTGACTACCAGCTCCTGGTCAGGGACGGCAAGGTGGGGCGTGCACATGCACAGACTTACTCTCATTGACACAAAACATGCGCACACACTGAGAAACTATATACTTTTTGTTTTTGCATAATTCAACTGCTTACACACTTGAACACATTCTATCACACACTGCATCCCACTGCATTAACTGCTTGATTAGCGAATCAATGCTCCCGTGTGTGTTTCACCATGTGCCGTGGGCAGGCTAGGGCGACGGGTCTGTGTTTGTTGGTGTCTGTGTGCCTGTGTGTGTGCGTGTATGTGTGTGTGTGCGTGTAAGCAAGATCGTGATGTGTGTGTGTGCATGCGTGTGTGCGAGTGTACGTGTGCGTTTGTGTGTGTGAGAATGATCGCGATGTGGGTGGGCGTGCGTGTTTGTGTGAGCATGATCGTGATGTGTGTGTGAGCATGATCGTGATGTGCGTGTGCGTGTGTGTGTGTGTGTGTGTGTGTGTGTGTGTGTGTGTGTGTGTGTGTGTGTGTGTGTGTGTGTGTGTGTGTGTGTGTGTGTGTGTGTAATCATCTCGTCTCCTCTAAGCTGTTTCATCTGGTTTACCTTATTGCTTTTCTCTATTGAAACTAATTTGATATCCAATCTAAAACGAGGCACTGTGGAGCTTGCAATTACTTTAGTTTGGAAAAATATATTACTAATCAACAGATGTATTGACTGAAGAGAGATGAAGTATCAAATAGTAGGAAATATCAAAATGTATAAAATTCTCTAAATTGGAAAAATATCCCATGGTGCTTTTTATTACAATTATATTTCATTGGTATCAATATTTCTTTTGGTCATTTCATTTCACAGTTAACACTATTTACATTGAGACTTTTGCTTTACCACAGACAACGCTTTTGTTGTTGTTATTGTTGTTGTTGTTGCTGATGTTGGCTAGTAAGCTAGCGTGCTCGGCTAACCCCTAATGAATGGTGCTATCAGCTAACAAAATGCTAGTCTTTCCAAATATTGACAACAAGATCAAGCATTCAAGTTCAACCACCTTTGACTCTAAGTTATGCCTATTTCAATGCTAATATGCCAGTGTGGTAGTTGAACTCTTTTAACATGCTCATTTGGTTAATACACTTAAAATGCTAATAGATAGATAGAATGAGGGGGGAGATAGAATGTTACATGGTCATTCACTCTAGATAGGGCTAGCCCTTATAGCCATAGCATAATAATAATAATAATAATGCTAGCAGTAGTACCTGGAACTTTACAGATTATATGTGAGTGTTAATTGAAGTCATCCTGAATGCTTATATTTGTTATAGGATAACTCTGAGGTACTCCCCCTCCCCCCATCTCTTTCTCTCTATAGGAGGAGAGAGGGAGCAGTGACTCCCACAGTTCTGAGGAATTGAGGGGGATTGAGGCTGGGTGTGGAGGGCGTTGGGGGCACGGAGGTTCTCGACCCCACAGCAGAGGCCCTGAAGATGGGGTAGGATTCCTGCTAGAGGTGGGTGCCCAGCCCCAGTTCCAGAGCCAGTCTCTCCAGTTGCTCCACCACAACAGAGGTAACCTTGTTCTCCTTTTTCTTCCCATCTCATTAGCACTTGTGAAATCTGATGGATATGTGTGCATACATTACCAGTTGACATTTTCATCTTGTGACCTTGGTATTTAACTGACTGTGTTTAGTGATGATCACATGACTTTGCAATGACATTGAAATGATCATTTCATTCAGGTTTTCCTTCTCATGCTCAGATGTGTGAGAGAGAAAATTATGTTGATTACACCGACATCCCAATGTTAATTAACTAAAAGACAGATGGGCAAGCATACACAAAGACATTGATTAACGACATTCAATGACATGCCTATCCTTCCTCCCACCATAACATTAGCGTTATACAGCTGGATGGATGACTGGATGGATGGATGGATAAATGGATAGATAACTCATGTTCATTCTACATGCAACATTTCTATCTTTCTATAGATAATAACTGTATGTCAACAGATGGTGATGGCCATCACAGTGACCAGGTTGGCAGTGTCGGATGTAGAGGTTCCTCCTCTCCTCTCTTCCATCTCCCTGTGGAGTTCTTTCACCCCGCCACAGCCACAGCGGTCCCCCCACCCATCCACAGGACGGGGGTAGACCCAGAGGGGAGAGAGGCATCCAGGCTGCCTTCCCCAGCCTCCTGGTCCTCGCTGCGCTCCCCAGGGGCCAACCTCAGTGTCCTAGACTCCCCAGGGGCCAACAGCAGAGTCCTAGACTCCCAAGGAGCCAAAAGCAGGGTCCTAGACTCCTCAGGGGCCAACAGTAGGGTCCTAGTTTCCCAGGTAAGAGGTTATGGGGTCATATTGGTAGAGGGAGTATTCATGTAGTGAAATGTACACTGTGTGTACAAAATATTAAGAACACCTTCCTAATATTGAGTTGCACCCCCAGGTGTGTCAGGTTGGCTGTATGTCCCTTGGGTGGTGGACCATTCTTGATACACACAAATCAAATAAAAATGTTATTGGTCACATACACATGGTCAGCTGATGTTATTGCAAGTGTAGCGAAATGCTTGTGCACAGGAAACTGTTGCGCGTGAAAAACCCTGCAGAGTTGCAGTTCTTGACAAACTCAAACCGGTGCACCTGGCACTTACTACCATACCCTACTGACACTGAAAAAAAGGGACACCGTCTTCCAAATGATCGCACCGCAACATGCACAAATTCATGTTGTTACTCCTATGAACAGAGAAAGTGAAATATTTCTCGATATTAAAACTTCTTACGGCTAGGCTCAACAACATTCAGCTGAAAAGGCAGAGTGCGAAATAAAAAAATATTTTTTAGAAATATGTAACTTTCATACATTCACAAGTGCAAGACACCAAATTAAAGATAGACTTCTTGATAATCTACCCATCGTGTCCGATTTCAAAAAGGCTTTACAGCGAAAGCACACCATATGATTATGTTAGGTCAGAGCCTAGTCACAAAAACACACATAGCCATTTTCCAGCCAAAGAGAGGAGTCACAAAAAGCAGAAATAGAGATAAAATGAATCACTAACCTTTGATGATCTTCATAAGATTGCACTCATAGGACTTCATGTTACACAATACATGTATGTTTTGCTTGATAAAGTTCATATTTATATCTCAAAATCTCAGTTTACATTGGCGCTTTATGGTCAGTAATGTTGTGCCTCGAAAACATCCGGCAAATTTCCAGAGAGCCACATCAATATACAGAAATACTCATAATAAAAGATACCACTATTATGCACAGAATTATAGATATACTTCTCCTTAATGCAACCGCTGTGTCAGATTACAAAAAAGCTTTACGGAAAAAGCAAACCATGCAATAATCTGAGTACGGCACTCAGACACAAAAACAAGTCATGCAGATACCCGCCATGTTGTGGAGTCAGTAAAAGTCAGAAATAGCATTATAAATATTCACTTACCTTTGATGATCTTCATCAGAATGCACTCCCAGGAATCTCAGTTCCACAATAAATGTTTATTTTGTTCGATAAAGTCCATCATTTATGTCCAAATTTTGTTAGCGCATTTGGTAAACAAATCCAAACTCACGAGGCGTGGGCAAGTCCAGGAGAAAGTTCAGACGAAAAGTACAGTTACAGTTCGTAGAAACATGTCAAACGAAGTATAGAATCAATCTTTAGGATGTTTTTAACATAAATATTCAATAATGTTCCAACCGAAGAATTCCTTTGTCTTTAGAATTGCAATGGAACACAGGTCGCTCTCACGTGTGCGCGCGTGATCAGCTCATGGCACTCTGGCAGGCCTCTGGTTGAATCAGCTCTCATTCGCCCCCACGTCACAGTAGAAGCCTCAAACAACGTTCTAAAGACTGTTGATATCTAGTGGAAGCCTTAGGAAGTGCAATTTGACCCCATAGACACTGTATATTCGATAGGCAAGTTGAAAAACTACAAACCTCAGATTTCCCACTTCCTGGTTGGATTTTTCTCAGGTTTTCGCCTGCCATCTGAGTTCTGTTATACTCACAGACATCATTCAAACAGTTTTAGAAACCTCAGAGTGTTTTCTATCCAATACTAATATGCATATATTAGCTTCTGGGCCTGAGTAGCAGGAGATTTACTCTGGGCGCGCTTTTCATTCGAACGTGAAAATGCTGCCCCCTATCCCAAACAGGTTAAAAAAAGACCCAAGCTGCTAATAAAACAACGCCTATAAATAAACTTTCCCAATTATTCATTACAGCTGCACTGCTTGTTGTGGCGGGAGTGGAAGTACAAAGAAAACATATTTTATGGCTAATAAAAGTATTGAATAAAAAGTGTTGACAGTGCTTAGTAAGAACTTAAACATGAACTCAATCATAAAAACAGCAGCTCTTTGCTGTATTCGTTGACAGTCTCTCTCTAGTCATGGGTTTAAAAGTTTTGAAATCTCACAACTTTCCTGTAGCTTTCTTTTACGCCTGCCTCATCATTGCATACACGGTAATCTGAGCCATCCGATTGGCCAGCGGTAGGCCTATAGCGCAGTTGATTTGCTCTCACCAGGCAGGAAGAGTTTGTACCTTTAGTCACATGAAATGGTTAAAAAATGTTGTGCAGTGCAGCTGAATAGGGTGCCTCTACAAATAAAACATTAAAATATGAATATCGTTTATTTTTACCCTTTTTTCTCCCCAATTGGTAGTTACACTCTTGTCCCATCGCTGAAACTCCTGTACTGAGGTGAAGGTCTAGAGCCATACGTCCTCCAAAACACAACCCTGCCAAGCCGCAATGCCTGGGATCAGCCTGGGATCGGACCTGGGTCTGTAGTGATGCCTCAAGCATTGCAATGCAGTGCCTTAGACCGCTGGGCCACTCGGGAGACCCTATTGTTGGGTTTTTTACATAAATATTTGCCGATCAACTAGAAATGCCTTGGAGATCGACCGTATATTCAGGTGTGTGCTATCATATAGTGTCGTATATGGACTTCAGTGTAACAGCCATGGGTGTTATAATGGATTGACTTTATGGGGTGAAATACCCATCAGATTCAGTTGTTTTCCACTCGTTGGTAAGGGCTACACTCCACTAGAGTTAAGGTCCATGGGGATGCTTGCTATAAGAGATTACATTTACAATATACTGTAGCTTCTTTTATATTCTAAGAGGGGGAAGTATCCAGGTGATGCACAGCTGCCATTTTGTTCCAGAAAGCTCACTGTGGTTGAGACAGTTATTAAGTAATAAAACACAATACATGGGCATATCTGTAAGGAGTGAGTGCATCAAAGTTGAATTATACATCTTCTTATTCAGACCTTTATATCTTCCTATTCAGACCTTAATATCTTCCTATTCAGACCTTTATATCTTCCTATTCAGACCCTATTCAGACCTTAATATCTTCCTATTCAGACCTTAATATCTTCCTATTCAGACCTTAATATCTTCCTATTCAGACCTTAATATCTTCCTATTCAGACCTTAATATCTTCCTATTCAGACCTTAATATCTTCCTATTCAGACCTTTATATCTTCCTATTCAGACCTTTATATCTTCCTATTCAGACCTTAATATCTTCCTATTCAGACCTTTATATCTTCCTATTCAGACCTTTATATCTTCCTATTCAGACCCTATTCAGACCTTTATATCTTCCTATTCAGACCTTTATATCTTCCTATTCAGACCTTTATATCTTCCTATTCAGACCTTTATATCTTCCTATTCAGACCCTATTCAGACCTTAATATCTTCCTATTCAGACCCTATTCAGACCTTAATATCTTCCTATTCAGACCTTAATATCTTCCTATTCAGACCTTTATATCTTCCTATTCAGACCCTATTCAGACCTTTATATCTTCCTATTCAGACCTTAATATCTTCCTATTCAGACCTTTATATCTTCCTATTCAGACCCTATTCAGACCTTAATATCTTCCTATTCAGACCTTAATATCTTCCTATTCAGACCTTTATATCTTCCTATTCAGACCCTATTCAGACCTTTATATCTTCCTATTCAGACCTTAATATCTTCCTATTCAGACCGTTATATCTTCCTATTCAGACCTTTATATCTTCCTATTCAGACCTTAATATCTTCCTATTCAGACCTTAATATCTTCCTATTCAGACCTTAATATCTTCCTATTCAGACCTTTATAGCTTCCTATTCAGACCTTTATATCTTCCTATTCAGACCTTAATATCTTCCTATTCAGACCTTTATATCTTCCTATTCAGACCTTTATATCTTCCTATTCAGACCCTATTCAGACCTTTATATCTTCCTATTCAGACCTTAATATCTTCCTATTCAGACCTTTATATCTTCCTATTCAGACCCTATTCAGACCTTTATATCTTCCTATTCAGACCTTAATATCTTCCTATTCAGACCTTAATATCTTCCTATTCAGACCTTTATATCTTCCTATTCAGACCTTTATATCTTCCTATTCAGACCTTTATATCTTCCCATTCAGACCCTATTCAGACCTTAATATCTTCCTATTCAGACCTTTATATCTTCCTATTCAGACCTTTATATCTTCCTATTCAGACCTTAATATCTTCCTATTCAGACCTTTATATCTTCCTATTCAGACCTTAATATCTTCCTATTCAGACCTTAATATCTTCCTATTCAGACCTTTATATCTTCCTATTCAGACCTTTATATCTTCCTATTCAGACCTTAATATCTTCCTATTCAGACCTTTATATCTTCCTATTCAGACCCTATTCAGACCTTTATATCTTCCTATTCAGACCTTTATATCTTCCTATTCAGACCTTTATATCTTCCTATTCAGACCTTTATATCTTCCTATTCAGACCTTTATATCTTCCTATTCAGACCTTTATATCTTCCTATTCAGACCTTAATATCTTCCTATTCAGACCTTTATATCTTCCTATTCAGACCTTTATATCTTCCTATTCAGACCTTTATATCTTCCTATTCAGACCTTTATATCTTCCTATTCAGACCTTAATATCTTCCTATTCAGACCTTTATATCTTCCTATTCAGATCTTCCTATTCAGACCTTATATCTTCCTATTCAGACCTTTATATCTTCCTATTCAGACCTTTATATCTTCCTATTCAGACCTTTATATCTTCCTATTCAGACCTTTATATCTTCCTATTCAGACCTTTATATCTTCCTATTCAGACCTTTATATCAGACCTTTATATCCTATTCAGACCTTTATATCTTCCTATTCAGACCTTCAGACCTTTATATCTTCCTATTCAGACCTTTATATCTTCCTATTCAGACCTTTATATCTTCCTATTCAGACCTTTATATCTTCCTATTCAGACCTATTTTATATCTTCCTATTCAGACCTTACCTTTATATCTTCCTATTCAGACCTTTATATCTTCCTATTCAGACCTTTATATCTTCCTATTCAGACCTTTATATCTTCCTATTCAGACCTTTATATCTTCCTATTCAGACCTTAATATCTTCCTATTCAGACCTTTATATCTTCCTATTCAGACCTTTATATCTTCCTATTCAGACCTTTATATCTTCCTATTCAGACCCTATTCAGACCTTAATATCTTCATATTCAGACCTTAATATCTTCCTATTCAGACCTTTATATCTTCCTATTCAGACCTTTATATCTTCCTATTCAGACATTAATATCTTCCTATTCAGACCTTTATATCTTCCTATTCAGACCCTATTCAGACCCCATTCAGACCTTTATATCTTCCTGTTCAGACCTTAATATCTTCCTATTCAGACCTTAATATCTTCCTATTCAGACCTTTATATCTTCCTATTCAGACCTTTATATCTTCCTATTCAGACCTTTATATCTTCCTATTCAGACCTTTATATCTTCCTATTCAGACCTTTATATCTTCCTATTCAGACCTTAATATCTTCCTATTCAGACCTTAATATCTTCCTATTCAGACCTTTATATCTTCCCATTCAGACCTTTATATCTTCCTGTTCAGACCTTAATATCTTCCTATTCAGACCTTAATATCTTCCTATTCAGACCTTTATATCTTCCTATTCAGACCTTAATATCTTCCCATTCAGACCTTTATATCTTCCTGTTCAGACCTTAATATCTTCCTATTCAGACCTTAATATCTTCCTATTCAGACCTTTATATCTTCCTATTCAGACCTTAATATCTTCCTATTCTTCCTATTCAGACCTTTATATTCAGACCTTAATATCTTCCTATTCAGACCTTTATATCTTCCTATTCAGACCTTTATATCTTCCTATTCAGACCTTAATATCTTCCTATTCAGACCTTAATATCTTCCTATTCAGACCCTATTCAGACCTTAATATCTTCCTATTCAGACCCTATTCAGACCTTTATATCTTCCTGTTCAGACCTTAATATCTTCCTATTCAGACCTTAATATCTTCCTATTCAGACCTTTATATCTTCCTATTCAGACCTTAATATCTTCCCATTCAGACCTTTATATCTTCCTGTTCAGACCTTAATATCTTCCTATTCAGACCTTAATATCTTCCTATTCAGACCTTTATATCTTCCTATTCAGACCTTAATATCTTCCTATTCAGACCCTATTCAGACCTTAATATCTTCCTATTCAGACCCTATTCAGACCTTTATATCTTCCTATTCAGACCTTAATATCTTCCTATTCAGACCTTAATATCTTCCTATTCAGACCCTATTCAGACCTTAATATCTTCCTATTCAGACCCTATTCAGACCTTAATATCTTCCCATTCAGACCTTTATATCTTCCTGTTCAGACCTTAATATCTTCCTATTCAGACCTTAATATCTTCCTATTCAGACCTTTATATCTTCCTATTCAGACCTTAATATCTTCCTATTCAGACCCTATTCAGACCTTAATATCTTCCTATTCAGACCCTATTCAGACCTTTATATCTTCCTATTCAGACCTTAATATCTTCCTATTCAGACCTTAATATCTTCCTATTCAGACCTTAATATCTTCCTATTCAGACCGTTATATCTTCCTATTCAGACCTTTATATCTTCCTATTCAGACCTTTATATTTTCCTATTCAGACCTTTATATCTTCCTATTCAGACCTTAATATCTTCCTATTCAGACCTTAATATCTTCCTATTCAGACCTTTATATCTTCCTATTCAGACCCTATTCAGACCTTAATATCTTCCTATTCAGACCTTAATATCTTCCTATTCAGACCTTAATATCTTCCTATTCAGACCTTTATATCTTCCTATTCAGACCTTTATATCTTCCCATTCAGACCTTTATATTTTCCTATTCAGACCTTTATATCTTCCTACTCAGACCTTAATATGTTCCTATTCAGACCTTTATATCTTCCCATTCAGACCTTTATATCTTCCCATTCAGACCCTATTCAGACCTTAATATCTTCCTATTCAGACCCTATTCAGACCTTAATATCTTCCTATTCAGACCCTATTCAGACCTTTATATCTTCCTATTCAGACCTTAATATCTTCCTATTCAGACCTTAATATCTTCCTATTCAGACCTTAATATCTTCCTATTCAGACCGTTATATCTTCCTATTCAGACCTTTATATCTTCCTATTCAGACCTTTATATCTTCCTATTCAGACCTTTATATCTTCCTATTCAGACCTTAATATCTTCCTATTCAGACCTTAATATCTTCCTATTCAGACCTTTATATCTTCCTATTCAGACCTTTATATCTTCCTATTCAGACCTTAATATCTTCCTATTCAGACCTTAATATCTTCCTATTCAGACCTTTATATCTTCATATTCAGACCTTAATATCTTCCTATTCAGACCTTAATATCTTCCTATTCAGACCTTAATATCTTCCCATTCAGACCTTTATATCTTCCTGTTCAGACCTTAATATCTTCCTATTCAGACCTTAATATCTTCCTATTCAGACCTTTATATCTTCCTATTCAGACCTTAATATCTTCCTATTCAGACCCTATTCAGACCTTAATATCTTCCTATTCAGACCCTATTCAGACCTTTATATCTTCCTGTTCAGACCTTTATATCTTCATATTCAGACCTTTATATCTTCCTATTCAGACCTTAATATCTTCCTATTCAGACCTTAATATCTTCCTATTCAGACCGTTATATCTTCCTATTCAGACCTTTATATCTTCCTATTCAGACCTTTATATCTTCCTATTCAGACCTTAATATCTTCCTATTCAGACCTTTATATCTTCCTATTCAGACCTTTATATCTTCCTATTCAGACCTTTATATCTTCCTATTCAGACCCTATTCAGACCTTTATATCTTCCTATTCAGACCTTAATATCTTCCCATTCAGACCTTTATATCTTCCTATTCAGACCTTAATATCTTCCTATTCAGACCTTTATATCTTCCCATTCAGACCTTTATATCTTCCCATTCAGACCTTAATATCTTCCTATTCAGACCCTATTCAGACCTTTATATCTTCCTATTCAGACCTTTATATCTTCCTGTTCAGACCTTTATATCTTCCTATTCAGACCTTTATATCTTCCTATTCAGACCTTTATATCTTCCTATTCAGACCTTTATATCTTCCTATTCAGACCTTAATATCTTCCTATTCAGACCTTTATATCTTCATATTCAGACCTTTATATCTTCCTATTCAGACCTTTATATCTTCCTATTCAGACCTTAATATCTTCCTATTCAGACCTTTATATCTTCCTATTCAGACCCTATTCAGACCTTTATATCTTCCTATTCAGACCCTATTCAGACCTTAATATCTTCCTATTCAGACCTTTATATCTTCCCATTCAGAGCTTTATATCTTCCTGTTCAGACCTTAATATCTTCCTATTCAGACCTTAATATCTTCCTATTCAGACCTTTATATCTTCCTATTCAGACCTTAATATCTTCCTATTCAGACCTTAATGTCTTCCTATTCAGACCTTAATATCTTCCTATTCAGACCTTAATATCTTCCTATTCAGACCTTAATATCTTCCTATTCAGACCTTAATATCTTCCTATTCAGACCCTATTCAGACCTTAATATCTTCCTATTCAGACCCTATTCAGACCTTTATATCTTCCTATTCAGACCTTAATATCTTCCTATTCAGACCTTTATATCTTCCTATTCAGACCTTAATATCTTCCCATTTAGACTTTAGTGCACAGTATTTTTCATTTAAATGGTATTCTACGGTGCTAAGTGTGCATTTTCTGTTCATGGCACAACAACAAGCAATATTCTTCTTCTGCTTCAGAGGTAACCATGGCAACAGTATGCAACTGACCTTTTCTGTATCAATTTGTTTTGTTTATGTCATTTCCAGAGTGCTTTGTGAGATTCTGTTCCAGTACATTTCTGCAGCACTACACTAATTAGCGAGGTCATCCCTTCTCTACTTGACTCTCTGTTTTCTTGGTTCTTGTGCTTAAATACTTCATCCCGCTCTCATTCACTTTTTTCTCTCTCATTCTGTCTTACTGTCTATCTCTCTGTTTCTTTCACTTCTCTCTCTCTTACTGTCTGTCTATCTCTCTCTGTCTCTCTGTCTCTCTCTCTCTCTCTCTCTCTCTCTCTCTCTCTCTCCTTACTGCTCTCTCTTCTTTCCCCCCTTGCTATCCCTCCACCCCGCAATCCCCTCTATCCTTCCTCAGCACCCGTCCCACAGTGACTCGTCCCTGGCCACTGGCAGCTCCGAGGGAAGCCTCCAGACCACCCTGGAGGAAGGTCTCAGCTTTAGCGTCTCCCCCCCTCGAGGAGACCTGGGACTCTCCCTGGCCTTGCCTCTCCTCTGCCCTCTCCCCCTCCCTCACCTCGACGAAACACGACAAACCCCCAGATCGCTGGGTCACCCCTCAATGAGAGGCCGCAGTACAGCATTCAACCTCCAAGCCACTAGAGGGCACCAGAGGAGCCAGAGCAGCTGTGGCAGCAGCACCAGTCCCGGGTGCCCAAGGCAAGACTCTATGGACCCTTCAGATGACGATTGTGGGATAGGGATGGGAGGCGAAGGATCCAGTCAGGCTTTTAACAGCGAACGTTTATCAGAGACACTTAGTAGTTTGTCTCTGACGTCACTGCTGTCACCTAGCTCCCTGGCACCCCCTCTGGTGAAAAAATGTAATAGCACTGGGAGTTTGGACCAGGCAAATCTTTCTGTCAGGAGTAAAGATGGACAACAGTACTATGAGATAGATGCTCATGGGTACCTCACCAACCCTTGGACTGAGAAGAGGGGTGGACAGGAAGGGGAGATGGGGTTTGGAGTTAAAGGTACGAGCCAGATGATGGATGCCGGCTCGAGGAAAAACAGATGAAACTTTATCTATTGGTTTGAACCTTTTTTTCTCCTCCAGAGGTGTTTGATTGATATCTGTTCAATGAACTCGTCTCCTCCCTATTTCGCTCTCTCTCTTTCATCAGTGAGATGTCCATGTTCTCTTCTTTCCATGACGATTGGGTGAAAATTGAAGCTGAGTGATTGGTATACATTTTGTGGAGGATTACAATGACTTCTGGGTAATGGAGTTTAATTAAGGCATCTCATTTTCTGAGACATGTGGATATTCTTTGAGAGGACTACAGCAATGACAGGACCCTTGAAAAACATGCTAATTCTGGGCTTGCATGGAGTATTGTCGCCCTCATCCATACACCCAAAGAAAAGCAAAAAAAGTACCAAAATGTGAATTTCGTGTGAGCATTGTCGGAACATTGATGAAACTCGAAAAGAAAACGATTGACTAACAGGGCTAGCTTAGCTTAGCGGCTAATGCTAATGCTCCTGTGATTGACAACAGGGCTAGCATAGCCCAGTGGCTAATGGTAGTCTAATGGTTTTGTCCTCTTGCAAAAAGACAATGCTCATTATTTAATTAAGATAAGCAGATTGTAGTCCTTTTGATGAGACTTTGTACAGAGTTGTTGTTTTTTATTCACATCTATAAGGTAGCATTGATTACCAACTTTTTCTTTTAGCTTAACATTTGATAGGTGAAAAAAAATCAAGGTTGCATATTTGATGGGTTTTCTAGTTATAAAACATATTGGATCTGTATGAATGCAGATGTGTCCCTCTGTGTGTGTTAGGATGAGATATAAAGGCTAATCTAGAAATACTAGAATTAGCAAAAGGGCACCTTTTGAATGGAAAAAAAATCAATATGTGAGAGCTATAGTGAAGAGACGTGGGGAGTGAATGAGAACATATGCCGTACCATAGAGGAATAGACAATGTTCTCATGAATCACCCATGAACCAAGGGCTTCAGAGAAGATGCTCTCCTGTCCCTACTGGATAGATGCACCATATCCAATGAGAGATCGAGATCGGACGCCATCTTGGTTGGTGAAACACAAAGTAAAACAAAGTCCCAGTCAGTTTCACAAAATTGAGTTCTTGTCTCTTGTCCCCCCCTTGTTGACATTTGTGCAGCGTTGTGTATCGACGTTTTGAAGGAAAATTGTATACCTCAGGTGGATTACAGAAAACACTGAAGTGGATCTATAAAATACTTTTTTCAACGCTCACACTCAGATGTAAATACACAAGCGCACCCACACCACAACCACAAAGATGTCAAAGATGTCCGCTTACCTGCAGTATGTTTTGGTTTTTCTTGAAGACAGGAAGAGATCAGAGAGGAACAAATCTCTCACTCGATCGCTCGTCGTCCAGCTTATCCTCCTTTCATTCTTTCTCATTATCCGTTAGAATTAAAGGGGCACTCCACTATTTTCTAAGCTCATATTCAATATCTCCATGTGGACACCGGCATGTTGCAGGAAGGACAGTAGGAATATCAGGTTAAATAAGTAGCGAAGTGCCACTTTAAAATACCCAGTTGGAAAAGCCAGTTTATTTAACATATTATCCCCCTGAGTATGAGATATGCAATATTTGAAGCATACAGATATATATGACACAGGTATAGGTAGGAGATAGGCAAGAGGGTTCAAATATGTCGCTATTATGTATTACAGTAAAATGTCAATAGGCTCCAATGAGATTCAAAGGTCATTCAATTATGATGTGTTAGAATGTCTGTGTATTCCAAGATGGTAGGATCAGGATGTCTTTTGTTCTTGTCTTTTCCCCCGCCCCCTAAATTGCATGTTGTTATTCTTTTGTGAAATGTCAGCTTAGAGTCATAAAAGTGGATTAGCTTCTCAACCTCGGCGGATTCTTGATTCTTTAACATGGTGACTCGTCTCATTTACAGGACGCGTCATCATTCATTTGAATGTCGGACCCTTTTCATCTTCCCATGTTAACCGTTTAACCTTTTCATCTTCCCATGTTAACCGTTGACCCTTTTCATCTTCCCATGTTAACCGTTGACCCTTTTCATCTTCCCATGTTAACCTTTGACCCTTTTCATCTTCCCATGTTAACCTTTGACCCTTTTCATCTTCCCATGTTAACCGTTGACCCTTTTCATCTTCCCATGTTAACCTTTGACCCTTTTCATCTTCCCATGTTAACCTTTGACCCTTTTCATCTTCCCATGTTAACCGTTGACCCTTTTCATCTTCCCATGTTAACCTTTGACCCTTTCCATCTTCCCATGTTAACCTTTGACCCTTTTCATCTTCCCATGTTAACCTTTGACCCTTTTCATCTTCCCATGTTAACCTTTGACCCTTTTCATCTTCCCATGTTAACCGTTGAACCTTTTCATCTTCCCATGTTAACCGTTGAACCTTTTCATCTTCTCATGTTAACCTTTGACCCTTTTCATCTTCTCATGTTAACCGTTGAACCTTTTCATCTTCTCATGTTAACCTTTGAACATTTTCATCTTCTCATGTTAACCTTTGACCCTTTTCATCTTCCCATGTTAACCGTGGACCCTTTTCTTGAGGCACCCAAAGTCTCATTCTCTCCCAAATGTTCATTGATTAGCAGCTGTGTGGGAACCCTAGCAGTTGATAGCTCCGTTTCAATGCATAATTCCTAGTGATGACTTATTGAACGGTAGACTCTTTCACATGGGATGTTGTCTGTTTTGATTGTAAGGACGAAGTGCAGGTTTGTTAGTGCTGCCTACATGTGTATGTCATTTTGAGAGTAGATTTGTAAGGATAGAATATCACAATTAGAAAAGAACACAAACCCAACCTGTGTATTAATGCATATTCATCCGTGTCAATGTTGAAACTCTAAATCTGGTGTTCTTCTTCTCTCTCGCTAAACATAACGGGCTCCAAACTACTCCAACTATTCAAATAGCCTTCTTCATTTACCTTGGGCATTCCTCTTGGTTGTTCTAGCTCAATAAACAGATAGACCAAGTCAGAGACATGAGCTAAAAGATAATCAAATCAAATAGAAGCTTCAGTGTCTCTTAGGACCCTGATGTGTGTGTGTGTGTGTGTGTGGAAACAAGGATAATATCTTTGACAAATATTTGAAATGAGAAACCGTGGGTTTGGCACTTGTAGTTGGCTTCAGATTTAATCACTTGGTCCACACAAATATAAATGTCATTTCGGTTACTTTAAAAAACAGCAGATTTTTCTTTGCCCGGTTTTTAAAGCCCCTTAACGTTCCATGATGCTAACACCATGTTAAAATACAAACTTCACGAGACTACATATGTTCAAACATATTTTGTTCACAGATATTTCAAAAGATTTGAGGCCAGACGAGATGTTGTTTACTACAAAAGGCTGCTATTCAACCAACCGGGTGTTTAGTAAGCCTTTGATACAGTATCTGAAATGAACACATCTTTTATCTCATCACGTCAGATTAGATGCTGTTCAGTCTCACAGAGATATATCAGATGGCAGTTTATCTTCTCTTTTCATTTTTCCCCCTCTTTTCTTTGTCTTTCATGTCCTGCTGTCTTCAGAGCCGTGTCTCACTGTTTAGTGTCTTAAATGATGAACCGTAGCATCACAGTCTTCCTCACACAGCTTCCAACACTAGAGAGTGTTTGACATCTACAAGTATCAAAGAGAAGCGTATGACTCTTAGCAGCAGGTGCGTTTGTCTACTTGAATGAGTGTGTGTGTTTGTGAATGCTCGTCCCTCTGCCCGAAATATGACCTACTACACCATTGTAGGAAATGGCTGCAATTGAAGAAAAAAATTGATGTATGAAAGTCATTGATCCTAGTCACAATCTTTCCTGTGGGTTTCTTGGTATTCAGCAGCAACATGCACATTATCAGCTAGCCTAGCCAAGCCTTCATTCAAACACTATTAAGTGCTAACAACACTAGCTTTCTGTGACTGGGTCTCGTCCTCTAAGTTTGAAAGGGTTTTTAACATCAATCTATGGTAGCGTTGCAAATGGCCCTCTATTCCCTATAATACCCTGAGGTTAAAAGTAGTGCACTATATTGGGAAAAGGGGGCCATTTGGGACAAGTCTGTAACACTTGTACACCTGGGGCTTTACCTCCCTTGGAGAGAACCAGACTGATCAAAAAGCACACGCACGCACACACACGCACGCATGCACATGGACACGCACACGCACACACACACATACAGACACACACACACACACAGCTTGATACGCTGGTACACCTGCGGCTCCCTCCTCCCCCCTGGAGAGAACCTGTCTGATCAAAAGACTGCTTACGTGAACAGGCATTTAACCACTAACACTAACACACAGCTGTCCACAGCAATCTACAAGCCCTTGATGTACTGTACTCACATTCTATTGAATTAGATGAAGACAGAGAGACAGAGAGAGAAGCACAAAGGTTACTAGGTGTGTTTGATCAGACTAACACCAGAGAAGGAAGAATAGGAATGAATAGGGATGAATGAGAGTGAAAGGATGGTGATAGGTGTGTAGTGTGTATACACACGCACACACACACACACACACACACACACACCTTCGCTGGCATGGCCCCAGCCTTAGCTTGTTAGATGTTGGCCAGCTGTGGAGAGGGTTGATGTTGAATTGTGTTCTGGGTGCATATGGACATCTGGGATACATGGAGGGAGGGAGCAAGGGAGGGAGGGAGGGAGCAAGGGAGGAGGGAGGTAGCGAGCGAGAGAGGGATGTGGAAGGGAGGGAGGGATGGTCCTTTGAAGTTGTCACCCTCAGGATACACAGGTTCTCTCTTCTCTCACATCTCAGAACAGTTGATGTAATGAAATAGATATGCAGTTTAACACTGTTCAAAGTGCCATCACCTCAGAGTAAAGAGAGGGATGGAGAGAAAGAGAGAGGGGGGGGGACAGTGCATGTGATGTGTGAATTCATGCTGTCATTGCTGTGTGTGTCACTCAGTTATAGGACCCTTCGGTAGCAACGCAGCATATGGAGGTGTCTATTCACCTGCCATTTGAACACAGGCAGTGACAAGACCACCCGTGGGGTCTTAATGTGTCAACAGTAATTAAGCATTGTTCAAGTCAACGTCCCCATCTCCCTACACTGTTAGTGCTGCGGCTAACGCTAATATGTAAACTAGCGTGTCTTGATTGATTTAGCTTGACAGGTAGCTTAGAGGTCATGTGATCTTTGTCTGACTGACAGATTGAGCCGTCACATTGACTTAATTGAACACTAATTAAGATGGTAGATGCTTGTTACAGACTACACCTGTCCCATTGGTTATAATGGATGGAGTTCAGACGACTTTACACCGTGTGATACAACAGGCTGATTGGTCTTCTCAAACCAATGGGAATGTATCACTGATTTCCAAAAACACTTGCAAATATTCCAGTTTGCACCTTTACGTGATTGTCTTCATATTGTGTTCCGTAGAATGAAACCTTCTGGGTGGTTTTTAAATGATCATGTATAAAAAGGTGGGATGAATCTATTCACATTTCATCATCCAAAAGCAGTTTTCACAACAAAGTGGGGAAATGAGAACCACATGAAAATGGATCATTCCGAACTGTAGAGAACGCCTTCACGTGGAAACATAATGTGATTTAATAAATGGTTCATGTTTTGTTGCAGGGGAATGTGGATTATACGTACATGCACACACACACTAAGACCAAACTGAAGGGCTTTACCACTAGATTGCATTCTTTACAGAAATAAGAAGATAAGAACTCTCTCAATTTAATTAGAATTCCTCTAAAAATATATATATTGCAATGCAACACTAGTGGGTTTTAGAAACTGGTGGGCTCAGATAGCCAATTAATCACTGAAGCGGCTACATGTGTTTTGCTGTCACAGAGTCTTTGTTTAATGGAGGTGAATGACAACGAAGAGCCTGTAGATGAAGACATGCAATTACCAGTCTATTTCCTTATCTAGGCTTAGGGTTTATGACCATATAAGGACCATATTCAGTCACATAAAGTACTGCACATGAATAGTGCAAGGAGTTAATGAGTACAGTCTGTGTGTGTGCGTGTGCGTGTGTGTGTGTGTGTGTGTGTGTGTGTGTGTGTGTGTGTGTGTGTGTGTGTGTGTGTGTGTGTGTGTGTGTGTGCGTGCGTGCGTGCGTGCGTGCGTGCGTGCGTGTGTGCTTTTCATTAGCCTAATAGGCAGTCAAATTGGTATTACTACAGCCCAATAAGATACTTGATATCCCCTCCTCTGTTTCAATTACTGAAACCACAGTGAAGAGACATATAATGGAAAGCAAATTATTGTCATCGTTGATGAGGTTTCCTCTCTCATTTGGTCTGTGTGTGGTGTCAGTGTGTGTCTGATTGAGGTTGAAGGGGGAGGTGCTGTGTGTGTGTGTGCATCCGTGTGTGTGTGTGTGTGTGTGTGTGTGTGTGTGTGTGTATGCGCTCGTGTGTCACCATCATGATCTATCTGTGCTCGCTCTTAAAGGACAAACACATCAATCACAACATCGGCCATTTTGTTCTGAATAAGAAAAGGGGTCAGTAGGCTAGCTCAGGTTAACTCAGGAATATCCATATATTTACACAGTGCTGGTACTGTACAACCAATATCATCTTGAGAAACCCATTCATTTATTTATTTTCAACCAGCAACTAACTCTCTTACTCTCAAACAGACAGATCCCACTCATTCCAGAACCATTTCCCAAGTCTCATTTTCTTAGATCACATTGTCTCCTTCCCTCTCCTCTCTCTGTCACTCTCTCCTCTCCCCCTTTAGCGCAGCAATCAGAAGGAGACATTTTCATGACAATGTGATCTGTAAAGCTGAAAGAGGGTAACAGTGGTAGAGCGTTGATGTGTGTGTCTGTGAACATCTCTTCTTCCACATGAGAAACGGTTGTGGAATGAGTGGGATCTGTCTGTTTGAGAGACATTGATGTAGAGAATTCATATAGTCCTTTGAGTATTTCCCCCTCCACTCACCCCGAACATTTCACATGTCAACCTGTGTGTTTCTGTGTGTTGTCACCTGTCATGCTGTTGTCTGTAGTCATAAACATATTACACACGCATTGTGTGTGTTTCGACTCGTTCAGCCAAAAGGACAAATCTTTCCACTCATGTCATTCATTTGAGTCAGTAATGAACAGAGCATGCAGGATCCCTTACAGGTGAACGATGAACGGAAAACTCCAGAGTCATGATTCTATCAGCCTTTAGTTCACGTGTCGTTCACCAAAGTCAGCTTAATGAAGCTGAGACTTGTAAACGTGTCGTTCACCAAAGGGAGCTTAATGAAGCTGAGACTTGTAAACGTGTCGTTCACCAAAGGGAGATTAATGATGCTGAGACTTGTAAACGTGTCGTTCACCAAAAGGAGCTTAATGAAGCTGAGACTTGTAAACGTGTCGTTCACCAAAAGGAGCTTAATGAAGCTGAGACTTGTAAACGTGTCGTTCACCAAAGGGAGCTTAGTGAAGCTGAGACTTGTAAATGTGTCGTTCACCAAAAGGAGCTTAATGAAGCTGAGACTTGTAAACGTGTCGTTCACCAAAGGGAGCTTAATGAAGCTGAGACTTGTAAATGTGTCGTTCACCAAAGGGAGCTTAATGAAGCTGAGACTTGTAAACGTGTCGTTCACCAAAAGGAGCTTAATGAAGCTGAGACTTGTAAACGTGTCGTTCACCAAAGGGAGCTTAATGAAGCTGAGACTTGTAAATGTGTCGTTCACCAAAGGGAGCTTAATGAAGCTGAGACTTGTAAACGTGTCGTTCACCAAAAGGAGCTTAATGAAGCTGAGACTTGTAAACGTGTCGTTCACCAAAGGGAGCTTAATGAAGCTGAGACTTGTAAACGTGTGCTTTAAACAATGTACATTTGTTGATTGCTAGGCATACAAATCAGATGATTTATTGGTACATTTGAAATTAGGTGTAGTTGTGTCTGCAACCGGACTAGATTGTGAACGACTCTTGCTGGAATGCATTGCTTGACTGCCGTGAGGGTGATCAGCACAATATCATTTGCGAACTGCTGCCCCCCAAACGATTCTCGAGATTGAGTTTGTTGAGCAGAGACTGTGTGTGTTTTTGGTTCGACAAAGCAGTGTCCATCATAACATTCAATAATCAATGAATTGCAGTCATTGTTGCACCATACGATCATTTATCAGTTCTGATGTCTTTATATTCTCTACGCTGCCTGGAGCATGATCGGTTGAGCCTGAGCTCATATATGACAGACAGGTGTGGTGAGATCATATATAACAGACAGCTGTGGTGAGATCATATATGACAGACAGGTGTGGTGAGATCATATATGACAGACAGCTGTGGTGAGCTCATATATGACAGACAGGTGTGGTGAGATCATATATGATAGACAGCTGTGGTGAGATCATATATGACAGACAGGTGTACTGTCATCTCCATGAACTTGAGTGGACAATGTGTTGACTTGGTCAGTCCTCTGGCATAGGGGCTGGACACATCAATATTCCCTCTTCTACCCTGCTCTGATGCTCGCATGCTCAGCAGCATTAGATAATGCAGTATAGTGGTTGTTCTGGTTTCTACAGTAAAAGGAGATGTGAGTGAAATAGCATATTATTCTTCTCCCCTCAACCCTTCACCCATCCTCCCAATCTTCTCTCCTTCTCCTCTACCCATGTACTCCTCTGTTTCTATCACTCCTCCTCCCCATCCTCTCTCCTTGTCCTCTACCCATGTACTCCTCTGTTTCTATCACTCCTCCTCCCCATCCTCTCTCCTTCTCCTCTACCCATGTACTCCTCTGTTTCTATCACTCCTCCTCCCCATCCTCTCTCCTTCTCCTCTACCCATGTACTCCTCTGTTTCTATCACTCCTCCTCCCCATCCTCTCTCCTTCTCCTCTACCCATGTACTCCTCTGTTTCTATCACTCCTCCTCCCCATCCTCTCTCCTTCTCCTCTACCCATGTACTCCTCTGTTTCTATCACCCCTCCTCCCCATCCTCTCTCCTTCTCCTCTACCCATGTACTCCTCTGTTTCTACCACTCCTCCTCCCCATCCTCTCTCCTTCTCCTCTATCCATGTACTCCTCCATTTCTATCACCCCTCCTCTTTCCATTCTCTTAATGATCTTCCTGAATCCATCTGAATGTGTTTTTCTAAGATACGTCAATGGCACATCCACAATTGGATAACTATTTATTTTTGTATGGAAGAGGAATCAGAGGAACGAGTCTATAGAGGGAGAGAGAGACAGAGAGAAAGATTCTGGCCCAGTCATGTTGGATTGCAAATTCGAATCAAGCTGCTCAGAAGCAATTTCAATGAATCTGTGTGTGCATTGGAGCCACATGCTTTGTCTTGTAGCCAATCCCACTTGGCTTATCAGACACAATTTGTGGTGGATGCACCCTGTCCACACACACACTCCACTGTTACGGCCTGGCAGCCAAGATGGCACTTCATCCAACACTACTAAATGTTATTCACTTTTATTGTGATTGACATTTCAGCTGTCCAGGTTGTTGAAGTAGAGTTTCCTATAAGGACTGTACCACATTATTCCATTTCCATCTTATTGTCACCATTATCATTACTTACACTCTGAAGGACTGTACCACGTCATATTATCTGTATATCATGTCAATCGACAATTGTCGAGAGAGAGAGAGAGAGAGTGAGAGAGAGAGAGAGAGAGAAAGAGAGAGAGAGAGAGAGAGAGAGAGAGAGAGAGAGATGTCTATACACATTAACATACACAATATAACCACTCTCCATGTTCTGTACTGTATGTATTCCTGGTCCAGTGCTGCTATGTTTAGGGAATGATGACATATTGAAGGGTTTATTTGCATAAAGATCTACTGTATAAGGCTAGGTACACGATCCATGTGTCTGGTCCTGTGCTGCTGTGTTTAGGGAATGATAACATATTGAAGGGTTTATTTGCATAAAGATCTACTGTATAAGGCTAGGTACACGATCCATGTGTCTGGTCCAGTGCTGCTGTGTTTAGGGAATGATGACATATTGAAGGGTTTATTTGCATAAAGATCTACTGTATAAAGCTAGGTACACGATCCATGTGTCTGGTCCTGACTGTGCTGCTTTGGGAGATACGGGAGAAAGGTGTATTATTTAAAACGGTGTATTAGTGTAAGGAGGATCTATAGGTTGTGTATTAAGGCTTATTGAAAGGGCTCCATAATGACTTCATATGCATAACACCTTTTTCAACCAATCACCTCTATCTAACAACATCAACAAACCTCATGATCAACCTCAGGCATTATTACTATGTGTGGTATGAGGTATTTGTGCTCGCTGTTCAAATCTGTTTCTATTTTCTCTTCTTGTTTGTCTTCCCACTTCCTCAATCAATCAATCGAATGTATTTATAAAGCCCTTTTTACATCAGCAGATGTCACAAAGTACTATACAGAAACCCTGCCTAAAACCCCAAACAGCAAGCAATGCAGATGTAGAAGCACGGTGGCTAGGAAAAACTCCCTAGAAAGGCACAACGCATTTTGATCCCTACACGTTGACTCCTCCCCCAGTTAAACAGTGACACAGCCGACTGTATCTGATTTAATATCACTTTGTACAATTGAACAGTAAAAGCAACCTCCGTATTTTTCATCGCTTCCTTTCCGTTCACCAAACTGAAACTGTGCAGTAATGAAGAAATATAAAGATGGAATGATGAACATGTGTAAAATGTATTGTAAATATCAAGCCAGATGGCAATATAAACCATGGTAATCTCCCACGGGAACAGAACAGAAGAGATGTTAGAAAGAAGAGAAAGAAAACTCTAGAATGTTAAACCCATGTTGTCCTTCACAAACCCTTCCCTGGTAGCTTTGCTGCAGGACCTGACTCCGTTGTAAAATGTATTGTATGAAAATAAAAAACACATTGAAATTGTTTATGAGAAAAGACTGTCTCAAGTTTCAATGAGTGTTTATTAGCAGTGTATTGTGTGTTGCATGCGTACACAGATCACACATTCATTTAAGGCACAGGCACAAATGTCTAAACATATGTTAATGAAGGTGTTTCCATGAGTAATTGGACGTCGGCCTTCAAAAGCAGCAACAGCAGATCCCAGTCAAGACCTAAAGAGACCCAAAGACACGGAAAACAAAAGAATCATCCACTGACTGCTATACCATCTGTTACAGCCCGTAAGATAACTCAATGAGTCAGGTTCTATTTATACAGCATACTGTATATTCTAATAGGGAATGAAAACGTTTGACTTCTAATTGAAGGGATGGTGATGGTGATCGTGGGGTGGGGAAGGAATCTATATAGCCTTATTATGTTCAATAATGATAAACTGGGTGGGTTGATCCCTGAATGCTGATTGGCTGACAGCCGTGGTAAATCAGACTGTATACCACGGGTATGATAAAACATGTATTTTTACTGTTCTAATTCTGTTGGTAACCAGTTTATAATAGCAATAAGGCACCTCGGGGATTTGTGGTCTATGGCCAATATACCACAGCCCCTCAGGCCTTATTGCTTAATTCTGACATTCTTAGAGCGTTACATGGGGATAGTGTTGCTCCTGATGTACTGTGGCTTGTGAAATTATTCACCCTCATGGCATTTTTCCTATTTTGTTGCCATACAACCTGAAATAAAAATGTATTTGGGGGGAGGTTGTATCATTTGATTTACACAAAATTCCTACCACTTTGAAGATGCAAAATATTTTTTATTGTGAAACAAACAAGAAAACTTGAGCGTGCATAACTATTCACCCCCCCCCCCCCCCAAAGTCAATACTTTGTAGAGCCACCATTTGCAGCAATTACAGCTGCAAGTCTCTTGGGGTATGTCTCTATAAGCATGGCACATCTAGCCACTGGGATTTTTGACAATTCTTCAAGGCAAAACTGCTCCAAAATGGTGGTGTTCTTGGGGTGATGATAGATGTTCGGTTTGCGCCAGACATAGCATTTACCTTGATGGCCAAAAAGCTCAATTTTAGTCTCATCTGACCAGAGTACCTTCTTCCATATGTTTGGGGAGTCTCCCACATGCCTTTTGGTAGAACACCAAACGTGTTTGCTTATTTTTTTCGTTAAGCAATGGCTTTTTTTCTGGCCACACTTCCGTAAAGCGCCGCCCTGTAAAGTGGTCCTATGGACAGATACTCCAATCTCCACTGTGGAGCTTTGCAGCTCCTTCAGGGTTATCTTTGGTCTCTTTGTTGCCTCTCTGATTAATGTCCTCCTTGTCTGGTCCGTGAGTTTTGGCGGGCGGCCCTCTCTTGGCCTGTTTGTTGTGGTGCCATATTCTTTCCATGATAAACATTTTTATTTAATGGTGCTCCGTGGGATGTTCAACGTTTCTGATATTTTTTTATAACCCAACCCTGATCTGTACTTCTCCACAACTTTGTCCCTGACCGGTTTGGAGAGCTCCTTGGTCTTCATGGTGCCACTTGCTTAGTGGTGCTGCAGACTCTGGGGCCTTTCAGAACAGGTGAATACATACTGAGATCATGTGACACTTAGATTGCACACAGGTGACCTTTATTTAACTCATTATGTGACTTCTGGCAGTAATTGGTTGCACCAGATCTTATTTAGGGGCTTCATAGTAAAGGGGGTGAATACAGATGCACACACCACTTTTCTGTTTTTATTTGGACTATTTTGTCTACGTCCATTCAGTGAAATCCAAATAAAAATCCACTTAAATTACAGGTTGTAATGCAACAAAATAGAAACAACGCCAAGAGGGGTGAATACTTTCGCATGGCACTGTATGTAGAGTCAAACAGAACAGGATGGGAGGAAGACCTATATAGCCTTGCCATGTGTTGAAGTGTGCTTATGATGTGACCATGGCATTACAGTTGGGATGATCTTGTTCTGTTATGCACAGTAGAATCAAACCTCTCGGATGTAGAAATCTCTCTTCAAGGAGCTATAATCCACGCGGGTGGCTATAGGCCACGAACTTTTCATTTTGATTTTCAATAACGTTCTTCCTGGAAGAAAATCCCCTGTTCACACTCTCTCCGCTCCTCACCGAGTCTAGGAAAGGTCAAACTTCATTTCATCTTTCTTATCATCATGACACTCGCAGAGTGGTGGCTGCCATTTTGGATTTAAGTTGTCAAAGCCTCAGCCGGGGGTGAGGGAAGTCAAGCCGGTCTCTATGGTAACTAACGTGTGATAGGCTAAGAGAATGTATCTCACACTGACCGTGACTAAATCATGTTCCTCACTGGCACCCTATTCCCTATTTAGTGCAGTACTCTCTCTCCTCTCTCTCTCTCTCTCTCTCTCTCTGTCTCTATCTATCTCTCTCCCCCTCTCTCTGTCTCTCTCTCTGTCTCTCGCTCTCGCTCCTGTCTCTCTCTCTCTCTCTCTCTCTCTCTCCTGTCTCTCTCTCTCTCTCTCCTGTCTCTCTCTGTCTCTCTCTCTGTCTCTCCCTCTCGCTCGCTCTCGCTCCTCTCTCTCTCGCTCCTCTCTCTCTCTCTCTCTCTGTCTCTCTCTCTCTCTCTCTCCTGTCTCTCTCTCTCTCTCTCCCCCTCTCTCTGTCTCTCTCTGTCTCTCCCTCTCGCTCGCTCTCGCTCCTCTCTCTCTCGCTCCTCTCTCTCTCTCTCTGTCCTGTCTCTCTCTCTCTCTCCTGTCTCTCTCTCTCTCTCTCTCCCCCTCTCTCTGTCTCTCTCTCTGTCTCTCCCTCTCGCTCGCTCTCGCTCCTCTCTCTCTCTCTCTCTCTCTCTCTGTCTCTCTCTCTCTCTCTCTCTCTCACACACACACACACACACACACACACACACACACACACACACACAGACCCAACACCGATTGCATTTGAGAGTCTCTCAGAAACATTAAATACTCAGAAGAACGATTAAGATGCAGGGCCTTTAAGGTATTGTAATCATGTCCAAGAGTGTAGCATGAATGACATAATGTAATCACTGAGTCTATCTAGAGGATAGCGAAGGAGTCAGGCTCATACACAGGTAAGAGTAAAACCACTGTATTTACTAGATCCGAGAACGGAACAAAAATCCCATTATAAAACAAAGACCAAACAGGACATGAACTCCAACATACGAAAGACAATCACGACAAAACAGAAAGGGAAACCAGAGGGTTAAATAAGGAACATAATCATGAGATGGGAACCAGGTGTGTAAAACAGGTGTGTAAAAATGAAACATGGATCGGTGGCAGCTAGAAAGCCGGTGACGTCGACCGCCGAACACCGCCCAAACAAGGAGAGGGAACAACCTCGGTGGAAGTCACTGACTCTCACACAATCCAAGTCAAGTAAATGAAGACTGGCTGTTTCACTACCCTGTACTATATTGTAATGGTCTATGTCAACTCTTACTCTATGAGGTCTGGAGCCTGCTGGATTTTCTGTTCTACCTGATAATTAATTGTACCCAGTCCCTGATCAGAGGGGAATCACCCACCTGGTGTCCCAGATCTAAATCAGTCCCTGATCAGAGGGGAATCACCCACCTGGTGTCCCAGGTCTAAATCAGTCCCTGATCAGAGGGGAATCACCCACCTGGTGCCCCAGGTCTAAATCAGTCCCTGATCAGAGGGGAATCACCCACCTGGTGTCCCAGATCTAAATCAGTCCCTGATCAGAGGGGAATCACCCACCTGGTGTCCTAGGTCTAAATCAGTCCCTGATCAGAGGGGAATCACCCACCTGGTGTCCCAGGTCTAAATCAGTCCCTGGGGAAGAATGAAAAAAATGGTACTGGCTTCGAGGTCCAGAGTTGAATTTGAGGGCTCTTTGACTTTCCTCACCCCCTCCTGAGACTTTTCCAATTTAAATCCAAGACGGCAGCCACCACTCTGCGAGTGTCATGATGATAAGAAAAATGAAATTAAGTTTGACCTCTATGTCATTCTGTTTCATTACTCACTTACTTCATTAGTCAGTTGGTGTGTAGCTACAGTGCCTGCAAAATCAATGTATTTCAACGTTATCCTTTGGAGTTAGGGCTATGATATGGTTTAAAGTTCCAGTACATTGGGGTCATAGTGTCTATAGCTTTGTCAACAACGTTGAAGTAAATGTTGATGAATTTGATCTGTACAAAAAGGTCATCTGTAAAAGGTGTACAGTTGAAGTCGGAAGTTTACATACACTTAGGTTGGAGTCATTAAAACTTGTTTTTCAACCACTCCACAAATTTCTTGTTAACAAATTATAGTTTTGGCAAGTCGGTTAGAACATTTACCTTTTGCATGACACGTAATTTTTCCAACACTTGTTTACAGACAGATTTTTTCACTTATAATTCACTGTATCACAATTCCAGTGGGTCAGAATTTTACATACACTAAGTTGACTGTGCCTTTAAACAGCTTGGAAAATTCCAGAAAATTATGTCATGGCTTTTGAAGCTTCTGATAGGCTAATTGACATAATTTGAGTCAATTGGAGGTGTACCTGTGGATGTATTTCAAGACGTACCTTCAAACTCAGTGCCTCTTTGATTGATATCATGGGAAAATCAAAAGAAATCACCTAAGACCTCAGAAAAACATTTGTAGACCTCCACAAGTCTGGTTCATCCTTGGGAGCAATTTCCAAACATTTGAAGGTACCACGTTCATCTGTACAAACAATTGTACGCAAGTATAAACACCATGGGACCACGCAGCCGTCATACCGCTCAGGATGGAGAAGTGTTCTGTCTCCTAGAGATGAACGTACTTTGGTGCGAAAAGTGCAAATCAAGCCCAGAACAACAGCAAAGGACCTTGTGAAGATGCTGGAGGAAACAGGTACAAAACTATCTATAGCCACAGTAAAACGAGTCCTATATCGATATTACCTGAAAGGTCGCTCAGCAAGGAAGAAGCCAGACTGCGATTTGCAACTGCACATGGGGACAAAGATTGTACTTTTTGGAGAAATGTCCTCTGGTCTGATGAAACAAAAATTGAACTGTTTGGCCATAGTGACCATTGTTATGTTTGGAGGAAAAAGGGGGAGGCTTGCAAGCAGAAGAACACAATCACAACCGTGAAGCACGGGGGTGGCAGCATCATGTTGTGGGGGTGCTTTGCTGCAGGAGGGACTGGTGCACTTCAGAAAATAGATGGCATCATGAGGTAGGACAATTATGTGGATATATTGAAGCAACATCTCAAGCCCTCAGTCAGGAAGTTAAAGCTTGGTCGCAAATGGGTCTTCCAAGTGGACAATGACCCCAAGCATACTTCCAAAGTTGTGGCAAAATGGCTTAAGGACAACAGACTCAAGATATTGGAGTGGCCAACACAAAGCCCTGACCTCAATCCTATAGAAAATTGGTGGGCAGAACTGAAAAAGCGTGTGGAAGCAAGGAGGCCTACAAACCTGACTCAGTTACACCAGCTCTGTCAGGAGTAATGGGCCAAAATTCACCCAACTTATTGTGGGAAGCTTGTGGAAGGTTTGACCCAAGTTAAGCAATTTAAAGGCAATGCTACCAAATACTAGTTGAGTGTGTGTAAACTTCTGAACTTATGATGAAAGAAATAAAAGCTGAAATAAATAATTATCTCTACTATTATTCTGACATTTCACATTCTTAAAATAAAGTGGTGATCCTAACTGACCTAAGACAGGGAATTTTTAGTAAGATTAAATGTCAGGAATTGTGAAAAATTGAGTTTAAATGTATTTGGCTATGGTGTATGTATCGGGAGGAAGGGGGGAGGGGGACAACGCAACATAACCATCCCCTACTGTCCTCTATCTCACAACTGATTAAATAAAAACTCTCTCTCAATTCTGCAGTGAATAGTGTGTTTTGACCTCTGTAGCACAGGCTAACACCTCACTCTTGACATAAGTATACACATCGTATTTACTGCCCCACACACTGAATTAATGACACACATACATAAAGTGTGACAATTGGACCTTTGGTGTGAATGTGTGTGTTCTTGCATGCATGCCTTTGTGTGCGTGTGTGATTGTGTGTGTGTGTGTGTGTGTGAAACACAGTGTGTTTGTGCTTGCATGCTTTTATGTGTCTGCCTTCTTGCCTGCCTGTGTGTGTGTGTGTGTGTGTGTGTGTCATAGAGAGAGATGAGGAATGGAGAGTGATAAAAAGGAGAGAATGAGGGTAAATGATTGGACGACCAGGGAGCACTGTTGCAGTGTTGAAGAATGAGACTGGTTTTTGTAGCAGTGCTTGTGATGCATTTCCTTAGCTCTTTCTCTCGCTCTGTCTCTCCCTCGTTTCATTTCTCTCTTTATCTCTCCCTCGTTTAATTTCTCTCTTTATCTGCCCCCCCCCCGTTTCTTTTTTTCTCATTCTCTACCTCCTCAGCTCTTTCTCTCTCTATATATATATATATCTCGTTCTCTCTTCCTCTCTATTTGTCTCTCCCACTCGTTTCATCAGCTTTTTTCTCTTTCCCTCCCACATTTAATCAGTTCTTTAATTCTCACTCTCACTCTCTCTCTCTCTCTCTCTCTCTCTCTCTCTCTCTCTCTCTCTCTCTCTCTCTCTCTCAGTGAATGAGGGCGCTGAGAGAGAAACCCCTTGAGCACATCCTGTCAAAGAAGAAGCCGACACCCTTAACTTTTCCTTTCCTGTCAGATAAATTAAATATTTTAACAAGGACTGAAATCCAAGAACAGTCTTAACTACAATCCTCAATCTAGTGTAGTTTAAACCTGATCTTCACTTCATTGTTGACACCCTCTCCTTGTCTCGTGCTCTGACTTCACCATTGCTCTTTTGTACAACAGTTAACTGAGTTGGTTAACTCATCTAGTTCACTTGCCCCGCACCAATTAAGGATTAACCCATGTCCCACTGACTTTCCATTTCCCTTTGACAGCGCCTGCAAAAAGCCATTTCCCCCTTGTGTTTTCTGTGTAGGAGGTGGATAGACCACATGCTGATTTCAGACACTGTTAGATGTTAATACATGTTAATGTGTGACAGACTCTGTAGAAGACAACACACCCTTCGTATAACATTCTATTCCTGAATATAATCTATTACATTGTTCTGTCGTCATGATTCCGACATTCAAACACTTAACTTGTCACAGCCCACAGAATCACGTATAGAATCTAAGTAATTGGATATCTGTGTCACAGCCTTTGCTTTCACACATGCTAATATATCTTTACATAGATGACAATGACACGTAGATGACAATGACACATAGATGACAATGACACATAGATGACAATGATACATAGATGACAATGATACATAGATGACAATGACACATAGATGACAATGATACATATATGACAATGATACATAGATGACAATGACACGTAGATGACAATGATACATAGATGACAATGATACATAGATGACAATGACACATAGATGACAATGATACATAGATGACAATGATACATATATGACAATGATACATAGATGACAATGACACGTAGATGACAATGATACATAGATGACAATGATACATAGATGACAATGATACATAGATGACAATGACACGTAGATGACAATGACACATAGATGACAATGATACATATATGACAATAATACATAGATGACAATGACACGTAGATGACAATGATACATAGATGACAATGATACATAGATGACAATGACACGTAGATGACAATGATACATAGATGACAATGATACATAGATGACAATGATACATAGATGACAATGATACATAGATGACAATGATACATATATGACAATGATACATAGATGACAATGACACGTAGATGACAATGATACATAGATGACAATGATACATAGATGACAATGATACATAGATGACAATGACACGTAGATGACAATGACACATAGATGACAATGATACATATATGACAATAATACATAGATGACAATGACACGTAGATGACAATGATACATAGATGACAATGATACATAGATGACAATGACACGTAGATGACAATGATACATAGATGACAATGATACATAGATGACAATGATACATAGATGACAATGATACATAGATGACAATGATACATATATGACAATGATACATAGATGACAATGACACGTAGATGACAATGATATATAGATGGCAATGATACATAGATGACAATGACACGTAGATGACAATGATACATAGATGACAATGATACATAGATGACAATGACACATAGATGACAATGATACATAGATGAGAATGATACATACATGACAATGATACATAGATGACAATGATACGTAGATGACAATGATACATAGATGACAATGACACATAGATGAAAATGACACATAGATGACAATGATACATAGATGACAATGATACATAGATGACAATGATACATAGATGACAATGGCACGTAGATGACAATGATACATAGATGACAATGATACATAGATGACAATGACACATAGATGACAATGATACCTGGATGACAATGATACATAGATGACAATGACACATAGATGACAATGATACATAGATGACAATGATACATAGATGACAATGATACATAGATGACAATGGCACGTAGATGACAATGATACGTAGATGACAATGATACATAGATGACAATGATACATAGATGACAATGGTACATAGATGGCAATAGATGGACTGGCTGCATTGAGATAATTAATTGGACCAGATATATATTAGGTAGTGAGTATAGACAATGTTTAATGATGACAATTGAAGACATAGATGGAGAGGTAGTGAGTATAGACATAGATGGAGAGGTAGTGAGTATAGACATAGATGGAGAGGTAGTGAGTATAGACATAGATGGAGAGGTAGTGAGTATAGACATAGATGGAGAGGTAGTGAGTATATACATAGATGGAGAGGTAGTGAGTATATACATAGATGGAGAGGTAGTGAGTAAAGACATAGATGGAGAGGTAGTGAGTATAGACATAGATGGAGAGGTAGTGAGTATAGACATAGATGGAGAGGTAGTGAGTATAGATGGAGAGGTAGTGAGTATAGACATAGATGGAGAGGTAGTGAGTATAGACATAGATGGAGAGGTAGTGAGTATATATATAGATGGAGAGGTAGTGAGTATAGACATAGATGGAGAGGTAGTGAGTAAAGACATAGATGGAGAGGTAGTGAGTATAGACATAGATGGAGAGGTAGTGAGTATAGACATAGATGGAGAGGTAGTGTGTATAGACATAGATGGAGAGGTAGTGAGTATATATATAGATGGAGAGGTAGTGAGTATAGACATAGATGGAGAGGTAGTGAGTATAGACATAGATGGAGAGGTAGTGAGTATAGACATAGATGGAGAGGTAGTGAGTATAGACATAGATTGAGAGGTAGTGAGTATAGACATAGATGGAGAGGTAGTGAGTATAGACATAGATGGAGAGGTAGTGAGTATAGATGGAGAGGTAGTGAGTATAGACATAGATGGAGAGGTAGTGAGTAAAGACATAGATGGAGAGGTAGTGAGTATAGACATAGATGGAGAGGTAGTGAGTATAGACATAGATGGAGAGGTAGTGAGTATAGACATAGATGGAGAGGTAGTGAGTATAGACATAGATGGATAGGTAGTGAGTATATACATAGATGGAGAGGTAGTGAGTATAGACATAGATGGATAGGTAGTGAGTATAGATGGAGAGGTAGTGAGTATATACATAGATGGAGAGGTAGTGAGTATAGACATAGATGGAGAGGTAGTGAGTATATATATATATAGATGGAGAGGTAGTGAGTATATATATATATAAATGGAGAGGTAGTGAGTATATATATATATAAATGGAGAGGTAGTGAGTATAGACATAGATGGAGAGGTAGTGAGTATAGACATAGATGGAGAGTGTTAGTGAGTATAGACATAGATGGAGAGGTAGTGATTATAGACATTGATGGAGAGGTAGTGAGTATATACATAGATGGAGAGGTAGTGAGTATATATATAGATGGAGAGGTAGTGAGTATATATATATAGATGGAGAGGTAGTGAGTATAGACATAGATGGAGAGGTAGTGAGTATATATATATATATAGATGGAGAGGTAGTGAGTATATATATATATAAATGGATAGGTAGTGAGTATAGACATAGATGGAGAGGTAGTGAGTATAGGCATAGATGGAGAGGTAGTGAGTATAGACATAGATGGAGAGGTAGTGATTATAGACATTGATGGAGAGGTAGTGAGTATATACATAGATGGAGAGGTAGTGAGTATATATATAGATGGAGAGGTAGTGAGTATATATATAGATGGAGAGGTAGTGAGTATAGACAGATGGAGAGGTAGTGAGTATATATATAAATGGAGAGGTAGTGCGTATAGACATAGATGGAGAGGTAGTGAGTATAGACATAGATGGAGAGGTAGTGAGTATAGACATAGATGGAGAGGTAGTGAGTATAGACATAGATGGAGAGGTAGTGAGTATAGACAGATGGAGAGGTAGTGAGTATAGACATAGATGGAGAGGTAGTGAGTATAGACATAGATGGAGAGGTTGTGAGTATATATACATAGATGGAGAGGTAGTGAGTATAGACATAGATGGATAGGTAGTGAGTATAGACAGATGGAGAGGTAGTGAGTATAGACAGATGGAGAGGTAGTGAGTATATACATAGATGGAGAGGTTGTGAGTATAGACAGATGGAGAGGTAGTGAGTATAGACATAGATGGAGAGGTTGTGAGTATAGACAGATGGAGAGGTAGTGAGTATAGACATAGATGGAGAGGTAGTGAGTATAGACATAGATGGAGAGGTAGTGAGTATAGACATAGATGGAGAGGTAGTGAGTATAGACATAGATGGAGAGGTAGTGAGTATAGACAGATTGAGAGGTAGTGAGTATATACATAGATGGAGAGGTAGTGAGTATAGACAGATGGAGAGGAAGTGAGTATAGACAGATGGAGAGGTAGTGAGTATAGACAGATGGAGAGGTAGTGAGTATAGACAGATGGAGAGGCAGTGAGTATATGCATAGATGGAGAGGTAGTGAGTATATATATATAGATGGAGAGGTAGTGAGTATAGACATAGATGGAGAGGTAGTGAGTATAGACAGATGGAGAGGTAGTGAGTATATACATAGATGGAGAGGTAGTGAGTATAGACAGATGGAGAGGTAGTGAGTATAGACATAGATGGAGAGGTAGTGAGTATAGACATAGATGGAGAGGTAGTGAGTATATATATAGATGGAGAGGTAGTGAGTATAGATGGAGAGGTAGTGAGTATAGACATAGATGGAGAGGTAGTGAGTATAGACATAGATGGAGAGGTAGTGAGTATAGACAGATGGAGAGGTAGTGAGTATATACATAGATGGAGAGGTAGTGAGTATAGACAGATGGAGAGGTAGTGAGTATAGACATAGATGGAGAGGTAGTGAGTATAGACATAGATGGAGAGGTAGTGAGTATATATATAGATGGAGAGGTAGTGAGTATAGATGGAGAGGTAGTGAGTATAGACATAGATGGAGAGGTAGTGAGTATAG
The DNA here is from genome assembly GCF_045791955.1 of Oncorhynchus clarkii lewisi. NCBI lineage: Eukaryota > Metazoa > Chordata > Actinopteri > Salmoniformes > Salmonidae > Oncorhynchus > Oncorhynchus clarkii. The sequence continues at coordinate 12,051,070 of NC_092159.1, forward strand.
ACATAGATGGAGAGGTAGTGAGTATATACATAGATGGAGAGGTAGTGAGTATAGACATAGATGGAGAGGTAGTGAGTATATACAGATGGAGAGGTAGTGAGTATATATATAGATGGAGAGGTAGTGAGTATATACATAGATGGAGAGGTAGTGAGTATAGACAGATGGAGAGGTAGTGAGTATAGACAGATGGAGAGGTAGTGAGTATAGACATAGATGGAGAGGTAGTGAGTATAGACAGATGGAGAGGTAGTGAGTATAGACATAGATGGAGAGGTAGTGAGTATATACAGATGGAGAGGTAGTGACTATAGACATAGATGGAGAGGTAGTGAGTATATACAGATGGAGAGGTAGTGACTATAGACATAGATGGAGAGGTAGTGAGTATAGACAGATGGAGAGGTAGTGAGTATATATATAAATGGAGAGGTAGTGAGTATAGACATAGATGGAGAGGTAGTGAGTATAGACAGATGGAGAGGTAGTGAGTATAGACAGATGGAGAGGTAGTGAGTATAGACAGATGGAGAGGTAGTGAGTATAGACATAGATGGAGAGGTAGTGAGTATAGACAGATGGAGAGGTAGTGAGTATAGACATAGATGGAGAGGTAGTGAGTATAGACATAGATGGAGAGGTAGTGAGTATAGACATAGATGGAGAGGTAGTGAGTATAGACAGATGGAGAGGTAGTGAGTATAGACATAGATGGAGAGGTAGTGAGTATAGACATAGATGGAGAGGTAGTGAGTATAGACATAGATGGAGAGGTAGTGAGTATAGACATAGATGGAGAGGTAGTGAGTATAGACATAGATGGAGAGGTAGTGAGTATAGACATAGATGGAGAGGTAGTGAGTATATACATAGATGGAGAGGTAGTGAGTATAGACATAGATGGAGAGGTAGTGAGTATAGACATAGATGGAGAGGTAGTGAGTATAGACATAGATGGAGAGGTAGTGAGTATATACATAGATGGAGAGGTAGTGAGTATAGACAGATGGAGAGGTAGTGAGTATAGACAGATGGAGAGGTAGTGAGTATAGACAGATGGAGAGGTAGTGAGTATAGACATAGATGGAGAGGTAGTGAGTATAGACAGATGGAGAGGTAGTGAGTATAGACAGATGGAGAGGTAGTGAGTATAGACATAGATGGAGAGGTATAGATGTTGTTGACAACCGTTGATTATGAATAAGTATTTGTGTCCCATACTGATGCCCACTCATCGTGAAGAGGGAAGTGTTCTGTGCTTTCTCTCTCTCTCTCTCTCTCAATTTCAATTCAATTTAAGGGGCTTTATTGGCATGGGAAACATGTGTTAACATTGCCAAAGCAAGTGAGGTAGATAATATACAAAAGTGAAATAAACAATAAAAATTAACAGTAAACATTACACATACAGAAGTTTCAAAACAATAAAGACATTACAAATGTCATATTATATATATACAGTGACAAGATAAAATAAATCTGCATAAATATGGGTTGTATTTACAATGGTATTTGTTCTTCACTGGTTGCCCTTTTCTCGTGGCAACAGGTCACAAATCTTGCTGCTGTGATGGCACACTGTGGAATTTCACCCAGTAGATATAGGAGTTTATCAAAATTGGATTTGTTTTCGAATTCTTTGTGCATCTGTGTTATCTGAGGGAAATATGTCTCTCTAATATGGTCATACATTGGGCAGGAGGTTAGGAAGTGCAGCTCAGTTTCCACCTCATTTTGTGGGCAGTGTGCACATAGCCTGTCTTCTCTTGAGAGCCAGGTCTGACTACGGCGGCCTTTCTCAATAGCAAGGCTATGCTCACTGAAACTGTACATAGTCAAAGCTTTCCTTAAGTTTGGGTCAGTCACAGTGGTCAGGTATTCCGCCGCTGTGTACTCTCTGTTTAGGGCCAAATAGTATTCTAGTTTGCTCTGTTTTTTTGTTAATTCTTTCCAATGTGTCAAGTAATTATCTTTTTGTTTTCTCATGATTTGGTTGGGTCTAATTGTGCTGCTGTCCTGGGGCTCTGTGGGGTGTGTTTGTGAACAGTGCCCCAGGCTCTCTCTGCCTCTCTCTCTTCTTATCCGTTCATCCGGTTACCTGCTGTGCACGTTGTTCTCCAGTCTCTCTCTCTCTGTCTCTGTCTCTGTCTCTCTCTCTCTCTCTCTCTCTCTCTCTCTCTCTGGTTACCTGCTGTGCACGTTGTTCTCCAGTCTCTCTGTCTGTCAACAACAAACACAGAAATTCCAACATATTTAGAGAGGTCTTTCAGTTTCAAATAATGAAAATGTTTACTCAGAAACATTTGATCATTCACTATGACACCCGGAGGATAGTTCTGGAGCCCAAGTGGTTGGCGTCAAACTGTTGTTTCCATGACGTCCTCTATTTCACCTCTTTGTCTTTTCTATGTCATTATTTTGCTCCATCCCTCGTTCAGATCACAGTCCTGTACACCACACAGTTCAATACCAGTCCATATGTGGTTTATCACCTCTCTCTCTCTCTCTCTCTCTCTCTCTCTCTCTCTCTCTCTCTCTCTGTCTCTCTGTCTCTCACTCTCTCTCTCTGTCTCTCTCTCTCTCTCTCTCTCTCTCTTTCTCTCACTGTCTCTCTTTCTCTCACTCTCTGTCTCTCTTTCTCTCTCTCTCTCTCACCCCCCCCCCTCCCCCCTCACATTCGCCCTGCCGTAGTTGTAATTGTATTTCTGACCTTGTCACCACGGTCTGTCCAGACTGAAGATCATCTGATTTATTATGCACTGTTGGAGTATACACACACACACACACACACACACACACACAGCTTTTGTATGCCTGATCTTCAATAAATTCCTCTTCATCAACCTGTGTGAGTTTTGATTGTTTCATTCGCCATGTGGCAAGGTAGGAGAGGGAGGAGAACAACGATGGATGGGCACTGAGTCACTGACCTCCATCTAGTCCTGTCCTTCTCCTCCGTTACTCATCCCCCGTTCCTCACACAGCTATTCATCTCGCTCTCTGGATTGCCTGGCAAACACTTTAGAACTACAGAACACATCCAACACTTTAGAACTACAGAACACATCCAACACTTTAGGCCCACAGAACATATCCAACACTTTAGAACTACGGAACATATCCAACACTTTAGAACTACAGAACATATCCAACCCTTTAGAACAACAGAACACATCCAATACTTTAGAACTACAGAACATATCCAACACTTTGAACTACAGAACATATCCAACACTTTAGAACTACAGAACATATCCAACACTTTAGAACTACAGAACATATCCAACACTTTAGGTCTACAGAACATATCCAACACTTTAGGTCTACAGAACATATCCAACACTTTAGAACTACAGAACACATCCAACACTTTAGAACTACAGAACACATCCACACTTTAGAACAACAGAACACATCCAACACTTTAGAAGTACAGAACATATCCAACACTTTAGAACATATCCAACACTTTAGAACATATCCAACACTTTAGAACTACAGAACACATCCAACACTTTAGGTCTACAGAACACATCCAACACTTTAGAATTACAGAACATATCCAACACTTTAGAACTACAGAACACATCCAACACTTTAGAACTACAGAACATATCCAACACTTTAGAACTACAGAACATATCCAACACTTTAGGTCTACAGAACATATCCAACACTTTAGGTCTACAGAACACATCCAACACTTTAGGTCTACAGAACACATCCAACACTTTAGAACAACAGAACATATCCAACACTTTAGAACATATCCAACACTTTAGAACTACAGAACATATCCAACACTTTAGAACTTCACTAAATATCCAACACTTTAGAACTACAGAACACATCCAACACTTTAGAACAACAGAACACATCCAATACTTTAGAACTACAGAACATATCCAACACTTTAGAACTACAGAACATATCCAACACTTTAGAACTACAGAACACATCCAACACTTTAGAACTACAGAACATATCCAACACTTTAGAACTACAGAACATATCCAACACTTTAGAACTACAGAACATATCCAACACTTTAGGTCTACAGAACATATCCAACACTTTAGGTCTACAGAACATATCCAACACTTTAGGTCTACAGAACATATCCAACACTTTAGAACTACAGAACACATCCAACACTTTAGAACTACAGAACACATCCACACTTTAGAACAACAGAACACATCCAACACTTTAGAACTACAGAACACATCCAACACTTTAGAACTACAGAACATATCCAACACTTTAGAACATATCCAACACTTTAGAACATATCCAACACTTTAGAACTACAGAACACATCCAACACTTTAGAACTACAGAACACATCCAACACTTTAGGTCTACAGAACACATCCAACACTTTAGAATTACAGAACATATCCAACACTTTAGAATTACAGAACATATCCAACACTTTAGAACTACAGAACACATCAAACACTTTAGAACTACAGAACATATCCAACACTTTAGAACATATCCAACACTTTAGAACTACAGAACACATCCAACACTTTAGAACACATCCAACACCTTAGAACTACAGAACACATCCAACACTTTAGGTCTACAGAACACATCCAACACTTTAGGTCTACAGAACACATCCAACACTTTAGGTCTACAGAACACATCCAACACTTTAGGTCTACAGAACACATCCAACACTTTAGAATTACAGAACATATCCAACACTTTAGAACTACAGAACACATCCAACACTTTAGAATTACAGAACATATCCAACACTTTAGAACTACAGAACACATCCAACACTTTAGAATTACAGAACATATCCAACACTTTAGAACTACAGAACACATCCAACACTTTAGAATTACAGAACATATCCAACACTTTAGAACTACAGAACACATCCAACACTTTAGAACTACAGAACACATCCAACACTTTAGAATTACAGAACATATCCAGCACTTTAGAACTACAGAACATATCCAACACTTTAGGTCTACAGAACATATCCAACACTTTAGGTCTACGGAACATATCCAACACTTTAGGTCTACAGAACATATCCAACACTTTAGGTCTACAGAACATATCCAACACTTTAGGTCTACAGAACATATCCAACACTTTAGAACTACAGAACACATCCAACACTTTAGAACTACAGAACACATCCACACTTTAGAACAACAGAACACATCCAACACTTTAGAACATATCCAACACTTTAGAACATATCCAACACTTTAGAACTACAGAACACATCCAACACTTTAGAACTACAGAACACATCCAACACTTTAGGTCTACAGAACACATCCAACACTTTAGAATTACAGAACATATCCAACACTTTAGAATTACAGAACATATCCAACACTTTAGAACTACAGAACACATCAAACACTTTAGAACTACAGAACATATCCAACACTTTAGAACATATCCAACACTTTAGAACTACAGAACACATCCAACACCTTAGAACTACAGAACACATCCAACACTTTAGGTCTACAGAACACATCCAACACTTTAGGTCTACAGAACACATCCAACACTTTAGGTCTACAGAACACATCCAACACTTTAGGTCTACAGAACACATCCAACACTTTAGAATTACAGAACATATCCAACACTTTAGAACTACAGAACACATCCAACACTTTAGAATTACAGAACATATCCAACACTTTAGAACTACAGAACACATCCAACACTTTAGAATTACAGAACATATCCAACACTTTAGAACTACAGAACACATCCAACACTTTAGAATTACAGAACATATCCAACACTTTAGAACTACAGAACACATCCAACACTTTAGAACTAAAGAACACATCCAACACTTTAGAATTACAGAACGTATCCAGCACTTTAGAACTACAGAACATATCCAACACTTTAGGTCTACAGAACATATCCAACACTTTAGGTCTACGGAACATATCCAACACTTTAGGTCTACAGAACATATCCAACACTTTAGGTCTACAGAACATATCCAACACTTTAGGTCTACAGAACACATCCAACACTTTAGAACAACAGAACATATCCAAAACTTTAGAACATATCCAACACTTTAGAACTACAGAACATATCCAACACTTTAGAACTTCACTAAATATCCAACACTTTAGAACTACAGAACACATCCAACACTTTATAACAACAGAACACATCCAATACTTTAGAACTACAGAACATATCCAACACTTTAGAACTACAGAACATATCCAACACTTTAGAACTACAGAACACATCCAACACTTTAGAACTACAGAACATATCCAACACTTTAGAACTACAGAACATATCCAACACTTTAGAACTACAGAACATATCCAACACTTTAGGTCTACAGAACATATCCAACACTTTAGGTCTACAGAACATATCCAACACTTTAGGTCTACAGAACATATCCAACACTTTAGAACTACAGAACACATCCAACACTTTAGAACTACAGAACACATCCACACTTTAGAACAACAGAACACATCCAACACTTTAGAACTACAGAACACATCCAACACTTTAGAACTACAGAACATATCCAACACTTTAGAACATATCCAACACTTTAGAACATATCCAACACTTTAGAACTACAGAACACATCCAACACTTTAGAACTACAGAACACATCCAACACTTTAGGTCTACAGAACACATCCAACACTTTAGAATTACAGAACATATCCAACACTTTAGAATTACAGAACATATCCAACACTTTAGAACTACAGAACATATCCAACACTTTAGAACATATCCAACACTTTAGAACTACAGAACACATCCAACACTTTAGAACACATCCAACACTTTAGAACTACAGAACACATCCAACACTTTAGGTCTACAGAACACATCCAACACTTTAGGTCTACAGAACACATCCAACACTTTAGGTCTACAGAACACATCCAACACTTTAGGTCTACAGAACACATCCAACACTTTAGGTCTACAGAACACATCCAACACTTTAGAATTACAGAACATATCCAACACTTTAGAACTACAGAACACATCCAACACTTTAGAATTACAGAACATATCCAACACTTTAGAACTACAGAACACATCCAACACTTTAGAATTACAGAACATATCCAACACTTTAGAACTACAGAACATATCCAACACTTTAGAATTACAGAACATATCCAACACTTTAGAACTACAGAACACATCCAACACTTTAGAACTACAGAACACATCCAACACTTTAGAATTACAGAACATATCCAGCACTTTAGAACTACAGAACATATCCAACACTTTAGGTCTACAGAACATATCCAACACTTAAGGTCTACAGAACACATCCAACACTTTAGAACTACAGAACACATCCAACACTTTAGAACTACAGAACACATCCACACTTTAGAACAACAGAACACATCCAACACTTTAGAACTACAGAACACATCCAACACTTTAGAACTACAGAACATATCCAACACTTTAGAACTACAGAACACATCCAACACTTTAGAACTACAGAACACATCCAACACAACGCTTCATCTTCTGTCTTTTCAACCATAGACTTACTTAGAACACTCAACTGAACACAACCCCATAGACTACAAAAACCCCTAGACAAAACAAGACACATAAATCACCCATGTCACACCCTGGCCTAACCAACATAATAAAGACATAATAAAGAAAACACAGAATACTAAGGCCAGGGCGTGACAGTACCCCTCCCCCCAAAGGTGCGGACTCCCGGCCGCACACCTAAACCCATAGGGGAGGGTCTGGGTGGGCGTCTGTCCACGGTGGCGGCTCTGGCGCGGGACGTGGACCCCACTCCAACGTCCCTTGAGTGGCGACCCTCACCGCCGACCTTGGCCTAGTAACCTTAACAAAGGGCCCCACTGGACTAAGGGGCAGCTCCGTACTGAGGGACAGCTCGGGACTGAGGGGTAGCTCGGGACTGAGGGGTAGCTCGGGACTGAGGGGTAGCTGAAGACTGAGGGGTAGCTGAAGACTGAGAGGTAGCTCAGGACTGATAGGTAGCTCAGGACTGATAGGTAGCCCAGGACTAAGAGATAGCTCAGGCAGGTTGACGGCTCTGGGAGATCCTGGCTGAATGGCGGCTCTGGCGGATCCTGGCAGACTGGCGGCTCTGGCGGATCCTGGCAGACTGGCGGCTCTGGCGGATCCTGGCAGACTGGCGGCTCTGGCGGATCCTGGCTGACTGGCGGCTCTGGAAAATCCTGGCTGACTGGCGGCTCTGGCTGCTCCATGCTGACTGGCGGCTCTGGCTGCTCCATGCTGACTGGCGGCTCTGGCTACTCCACCTGTTCCCATGTCCATTCCTCCTTGTGCTCCTCCCTCTGCTGCCGCTGCCTGTCACCACGCCGCTTGGTCCTGTTGTGGTGGGGGATTCTGTAACGATTTTCTTCCTGGGAAGGAGAGGCGGACCAAAATGCAGCGTGGTTATTTATAAACATCTTTAATGAAAGATGAAAACGTGAACACTATAGAAAATAAGAAACCGTGGAAAAACCGAAACAGTCCTAACTGGTGCAAAACACAGAGACAGGAACAATCACCCACAAGATACCTAAAGAATATGGCTGCCTAAATATGGTTCCCAATCAGAGACAACGATAAACATCTGCCTCTGATTGAGAACCACTCCAGGCAACCATAGACTTACCTAGAACACTCAACTGAACACAACCCCATAGACTACAAAAACCCCTAAACAAAACAAGACACATAAATCACCCATGTCACACCCTGGCCTAACCAACATATTAAAGAAAACACAGAATACTAAGGCCAGGGCGTGACAATAGTGTCCATAAGCAGGCAGAGTTGGAGCCTCTGGGTATTACATAAGGAAGATCAAAGACTCAACTTCGTTATGGTTTTTCACTTCAAAAACATCTCCAGCTGTAAGCTGGGAGTTCGTTAGCCTATGTAACAATGTCCTTATCGTCTTTCATGAAAAGCTTTGAGAAGCTTCAAGCTTAACAAGAAAAGGGGTGTTCCTCCCTTCACACAGCGAACAAACCACCTCAGCACGCGGGCTCTCCTGGCAATCGTTGGCGAATGACGGGAAAATGGAACCCCCTCCGCGAGGGGCCTGTGCTGAAAATGTATGATTGTGTTGTGTTGAAAGGGCGCGGTTCAAACTGCACTGTGCTGATTCGGAGAGGCAAATCCATATTTACGGAATAGAGGAGTCAATCAATGAAACAAGGCCATTATCTCATGCTCCTTCTCTCTCCCCCCTCCCTCTATCTATCTATTTCCTTCTCTCTCTACACATGTTTTTCTTAACCACCGAGGCGAGACAGAATAAATGAGCTTCAGGCAGTCTACAAATTAGCCTCCGTCCGTCTCAGCCTAGACAGTTTGTGCGTTTGAAGTCAGGAACGGCATGGCGCGGTGTAAGGCAGCATTGCTTCCAACTGTGAGTCACCATCATCATAAGCGACAGCGCGAGATGCTTGACAGAGGGTTCAGGCTGTAATCAATATCATCTCAACCCTCAACGATACTGTGAAGCACGTGGCCCTCACACAAGCTCAGAGCACAGAACGGTGCTCTGAGCTTTTGTGTGATTGTTGTGGGTTAAAGGGGTTCACATGGGTGTGACACGGGCTCGTCAGGCAATAGGGGGATACATTACAGAACAATTATATTGTATGCATCATGAAAGCCTGTG